>NC_084606.1:6538675-6571175 GCF_033807715.1 Cololabis saira | reverse complement strand
TGGAACCGGTTCACTTCTGCTCGTCCGAAGATCCCAGACTCCCAAAGACATCTGCATCGTGTGTGGACTTGTTCTCCCCTAACATCTGTATCGTGTGTGGACTTTTTCCCCCTCAACATCTGTACGGTCTGTGGACTTGTTCCCCCCAACATCTGTTTGGTCTGTGGACTTGTTCCCCCCAACATCTGTACGGTTTGTGGACTTGTTCCCCTCAACATCTGTATCGTGTGTGGACTTGTTCCCCCCAACATCTGTACGGTATGTGGACTTGTTTCCCCCAACATCTGTATATTGTGTGGACTTGTTCCCCCCAACATCTGTATTGAGTGTGGACTTGTTCCCCCCAACATCTGTATCGTGTGTGGACTTGTTCCCCCCAACATCTGTATGGTCTGTGGACTTGTTCCCCTCAACATCTGTATCATGTGTGGACTTGTTCCCCCCCAACATCTGTATCATGTGTGGACTTGTTCCCCCCCAACATCTGTATAGTGTGTGGACTTGTTCCCCCCCCCAACATCTGTATCATGTGTGGACTTGTTCCCCCCAACATCTGTATTGAGTGTGGACTTGTTCCCCCCAACATCTGTATTGAGTGTGGACTTGTTCCCCCCAACATCTGTATTGAGTGTGGACTTGTTCCCCCCAACATCTGTATGGTCTAGGGCAGGGGTCGGCAACCCGCGGCTCCAGAGCCGCATGCGGCTCTTTAGCGCCGCCCTAGTGGCTCCTGGAGCTTTTTCAAAAATGTTTGACCTTTTTTTTTCCTTTTTTTCTTCTTTTTTTCTTCCTTTTTTTCCTTTTTTTCTTCTTTTTTTCATTTTTTTCTTCCCCTTTTTTCTTCTTTTTTTCCTTTTTATTCTTTTTTTCCTTTTTTCTCTTTTCTTCTTTGTTTCCTTTCCTTTTTAATCTTGACATTTCGACTTTTTTCTCAACTCTTTTCTCAACATTTCGACTTTTTTCTCAACATTTCGACTTTTTTCTCAAAGTGCATAATGAAAAAAAAAATCTTCCCCCAGTTATAACTAATATAGAAACATGCAGCATGTGTTGTCTTCATTCTAAGGCTGATACAAGACTTTAAATTTTTTGCGGCTCCAGACATATTTGTTTTTTGTGTTTTTGGTCCAATAAGGCTCTTTCAACATTTTGGGTTGCCGACCCCTGGTCTAGGGACTTGTTCCCCCTCAACATCTGTACGGTCTGTGGACTTGAACCCTACACTTTGACGATAATTTACCGCCGAGAACACGAGCTAGCACATTAGCTCACGGGCCTCGTTTTGGTGACTTTCAAAATAAAAGTTTATTTTTAACACAACTTTTCCATTTTCGGACACTTTTATAGCTCATCTGTGACTTATGTGATGACGACACACCGAACCCAAAACCTGAACAGAAACCAGGAAAAGTAAGTGAAATCCCTGCTGGGACCTTCGGACATGTCAGACGGATTAAAATGAATTGAACTCTATCAGGATTCCTGGCCTGAATCACGGCAGCTGGCTCATGGGTAGGCTAGCTAGCGGCACGGGCGTGAGGTCAGTATGGCGGCAGAACCGCCCTTTGGAACAAGCTTGTCCAGTTCTTTATATAAAGTCTAAGTATAACCCGCAGGCATCGTTAAAGTCAGCGATATTACTGACTCAGGACTGAGTCACGCCACGTCCGTGACTCTGGGACCGAGAGCAGACGGACCAGGGCAGAGAGGAAACAGCTCGCGGGGCGGGAACAGGAGGATTGTGGGGGATCAGGGCGTACGAAGAAGCGTTCTGATGAACCCGAAGAACGGGTTGTTGTTCTCATTGATCTGACTGCCCGTAACCATGACAACGCTGCAGCTGCCTCCAGGAAACAACGTTGTGATTAAGTTTTTGGCCTTTGTAGTAGAAATTTAATTAAAAAAGAAATCGTTATTACATTTTGAACAATGGATTTAATTTGTTGGGAGAAAATTAAGGACCCGACAGTTGACCGAGGGCGAGTACGAGAAGGTTATGATCAGAAATGTACCGCTGCTGGTGTCGTTCACTCATCTGAGGGGTCTCTTTATCAAACTCAGACGCACTGAAACTAACACCTGGGACACGGAACTGATGTGGGCCGCTCCTCCACACGGAGACGCCGCTCCTCCACACCTAGATGTCGCTCCTCCACACCTAGATGTCGCTCCTCCACACCGAGACGTCGCTCCTCCACACCTAGACGCCGCTCCTCCACAACTAGAAGCCGCTCCTCCACACGGAGACGTCGCTCCTCCACACCTAGACAACGCTCCTCCACACCTAGACGTCGCTCCTCCACACCTAGACGCCGCTCCTCCACACCTAGACGCCGCTCCTCCACACCGAGACGTTGCTCCTCCACACCTAAACGTCGCTCCTCCACACGGAGACAACGCTCCTCCACACCTAGACGTCGCTCCTCCACACCTAGACGTCGCTCCTCCACACCTAGACGTCGCTCCTCCACACAGAGACAACGCTCCTCCACACCTAGACGTCGCTCCTCCACACCTAGACGTCGCTCCTCCACACCTAGACGTCGCTCCTCCACACCTAGACGCCGCTCCTCCACACCTAGACGTCGCTCCTCCACACCTAGACGTCGCTCCTCCACACCTAGACGTTGCTCCTCCACACCTAGACGTCGCTCCTCCACACGGAGGACCCGCTCCTCCACACCTAGACGCCGCTCCTCCACACCTAGACGTCGCTCCTCCACACCTAGACGCCGCTCCTCCACACCTAGACGTCGCTCCTCCACACCTAGACAACGCTCCTCCACACCTAGACGCCGCTCCTCCACACCGAGACGCCGCTCCTCCACACCTAGATGTCGCTCCTCCACACGGAGACGCCGCTCCTCCACACCTAGACGTCGCTCCTCCACACCTAGACGTCGCTCCTCCACACCGAGTCAACGCTCCCCCACACCTAGACGCCGCTCCTCCACACCTAGACGTCGCTCCTCCACACCGAGACAACGCTCCCCCACACCTAGACGTCGCTCCTCCACACCTAGACGTCGCTCCTCCACACCGAGACAACGCTCCCCCACACCTAGACGTCGCTCCCCCACACCTAGACGTCGCTCCTCCACACCTAGACGTCGCTCCTCCACACCTAGACGTCGCTCCTCCACACAGAGATGCCGCTCCTCCACACCTAGACGTCGCTCCTCCACACCTTGACGTCGCTCCTCCACACCTAGACGTCGCTCCTCCACACCTAGACAACGCTCCTCCACACCGAGACGTCGCTCCTCCACACCGAGACGCCGCTCCTCCACACCTAGACGCCGCTCCTCCACACCTAGACGCCGCTCCTCCACACCTAGACGTCGCTCCTCCACACCTAGACGTCGCTCCTCCACACCGAGACAACGCTCCCCCACACCTAGACGTCGCTCCTCCACACCTAGATGTCGCTCCTCCACACAGAGATGCCGCTCCTCCACACCTTGACGTCGCTCCTCCACACCTAGACGTCGCTCCTCCACACCTAGACAACGCTCCTCCACACCTAGACGTCGCTCCTCCACACCTAGACGTCGCTCCTCCACACCTAGACGTCGCTCCTCCACACCTAAACGCCGCTCCTCCACACCTAGACGTCGCTCCTCCACACCTAGACAACGCTCCTCCACACGGAGACGCCGCTCCTCCACACAGTCTCGGTTTTCAGGTCCATACACGGTGGAGAGAAAACTTAGTGACACCGACTATGTTGTTCACACTCCAGATCGGAAACGAAAGTCCAGAGTATGCCATATTAACATGCTGAAACGTTACTTATCCAGAGGGAGTGATTCCCCGCAGCCTCCTTCTGCGCCCGTATTGTCTGTTTCTGCTGCTCCTCCTCAGTACCATCTTGCTGAAGATGGTTTGGCAGAGAAAAGTGGTTTGATGCCGGCCGCTCGTTTGAGAAATTCAGAGATACTGAGTAACTTGGAGGTTTTTTTGTCCCATTTGTCTGATTCGGCCCATGCAGATATTGTAGCTCTGATTGAGGAGAATCTATTGCTTTTTTCTGACCATCCTAGCCAAACCTCTGTCTTGTATCATGACATTGATGTGGAGGGCCACAAACCCATTAAGCAACATGCATACAGGGTGAATATCCAACTAAACAGGCCATGATGCAGACGGAGGTGAGCTATTTGGTCGAACATGGTCTAGCTGTTCCCAGTACGAGTGCGTGGAGTTCCCCCTGCGTTCTGGTTCCGAAACCCGATAACACTCCTCGTTTTTGTAACGATTACAGAAAGGTAAACTCAGTCACTAAACCCGACTCTTTTCCTCTCCCCAGAATGGAGGACTGCATAGATCGTGTAGGCTCCGCCAAATATGTGACAAAACTGGATCTGTTAAAAGGTTATTGGCAGGTTCCTTTAACACCACGGGCCTCTGAAATATCAGCTTTTGTCACTCCTGATACCTTCTCCAGTACACCCAGTGGTGGACAGTAACGGAGTAAATTTACTTGAGTACTGTACTTAAGTACATATCCAGAGGATTTGTACTTTACTTGAGTATTAGATTTCTTTGGTACTCATTATTCTTACTTGAATACATTTCCAAGACAAATATTTTTAATTTTACTCGAGTAAATTTCTAGGAAGGCTGAAAAGTACTCATTACTTTCAGGTCTGCTCTTTTTTCTTCTTCCCTAAAATCCTATTGGACACAAGCTGTTTTTGTCAAAGGAGGAGACCTATCACAGTGCACGCTCTCCACTGGGATGTACGTAAAGGAAATACGTCAAGCCTCCTCAAAACGATACCGCCAAAGTAGCCTGCGTTTGTCAAGACAGAGCCGCAACAAGTCAAGACAGAGCCGCAACAATGGCTACGCCTGCGTCAGGAGAAGAAAGACAAAATCAAAAAGACAATAGGATGGTGCAGGCTCATTTGGTTTCAGTTCATGATTGTTAATAAACTCTGCATCATCTGCTGTCCTCTTATGATCCCATTCATTTGATTAGTTTTTGGTGTTTCTGCAGGTTTTATTTAACATTGTGGTTCTAAAAGCAGCACATCAGTGCAGCTGGTTTCAAAGAGTTAATTCTCAGAAACAAGAGTTAAAAGATTCTTAAATTAATTTAGAAAAAATATAGTAATTTACTGATGTGGAAAATAAGACATTTACTCTTACTCTTACTTTTACTTAAAGTACATTTAAAAGCATTTACTTTTGGATACTTAAGTACCTTTAAAAGCAAGTACTTTTCTACTCTTACTCGAGTAATATTTTGACTGAGCTACTTTTACTTGTAACAGTAAATTTTGACCAGTAGTATTTGTACTCTTACTCAAGTACTGGGGTCGAGTACTCTGTCCACCTCTAAGTACACCGTTATGCCATTCGGGCTGCGTAATGCTCCTGCTACGTTCCAACGGTTCAGGCACGTCGTCTTATCTGGTGTTGAAAATTGTGAGGCTTATTTAGACGACGTAGTCGCCTATTCCTCCACCTGGTCCGACCATCTCCACACCCTGTCCCTCATTTTCAGCCGTCTTCGTGAGGCCTCTCTCACACTCAACCTTGCAAAATGTGAGTTTGGCAAAGCCACTATTACTTATTTAGGTAAACAGGTTGGTCAGGGACAGGTGCGTCCCTGAGGTGCTGTAAAAGTGCAGGCGGTTATTGATTTCCCGGTCCCACAGTCCAAGAAAGCACTGCGCCGTTTTCTTGGAATGTGTGGATATTATCGTGGTTTCTGTCGAAACTTCTCTGAAGTGGTGGCTCCTCTCACAAGCCTAGTAAGTCCCTCGAAAACATTAGTTTGGTCCCCCGCTTGCCAGGCTGCCTTCGAGTCTGCCAAGGCGTTACTGTGTAGTGCCCCAGTCCTCGCTGCGCCCTGCTTTACACGACCCTTTAAACTGGAGGTTGACGCCAGCGCGTGCGGCGCCGGTGCGGTTCTCTTGCAAGAGGATGATCAGGCTATTGATCACTCTGTTTGCTACTTCTCAAGAAAGTTCAATAAGCACCAGCTTAATTATAGCACGATTGAGAAGGAAGCTCTTGCCCTCCTGCTTGCTCTTCAGCATTTCGAGGTTTATATCGGGTCTAGTTCATAGCCTGTACAAGTGTACACTGATCACAACCCGTTAGTATTCCTCGCGCACATGCGTAATTCTAACCAGCGGCTTATGCGCTGGTCTCTTCTCCTCCAGGATTTCAATCTGGAGATTCACCACAAAAAGGGCACAGAAAATGTAATAGCGGACGCTTTGTCTAGGTGTTCCTCAGATCCACAGGAATTAAACATTTAGGGGTATGTTTAATTCTTGGGTGTGGGGGTGTTACGACTGTGGTCATATTTTTGTAGTCTGTCTTGTGTGGGTGTGTGTGTGCCCTTTGATTTTCTTGTGTTAATCTAATATGCAGATAGGTGTGTTCCACAGCCGTGCGGTCATTGGTGGGAAGGTTCCATGCCCTGGATGGTGATTGGCTGAAACGACAACCACCTGAGATAAAAGGAGCCAAGATGGCAGCCACCATGTGGGCTGCAAGCGGGTTGCAGACTCTCATCCTCCTCTCCCAACCGGCCACACCTTGTGCTTAGAACTTTGTATAGGTTTTGGAAGATATTGACTTTTGAGTAAAGTAAGGGTGGGCTGCCAATTTTGTTAAAGGGATTGTGACATGAAAAACACATTTTTCTTGATTTTTTGTGTTTTGTTGGGTGTCTTGACATCAATTACACCCAAAAAACAACGAACTTTTAACATTCAGTGTATTGTGTGCTTTCTGGGATTTTCCGCATAACTGTGCAAAAACGGCGCATGTGGTTTGGTGGCGGGCCGTTACGTAACGGCCCGCTAAATCACCGCCCCCTCCACCCAGCTCCCTGCCTCCTCTCCTCTCCAGTGCACCATAAAGGCTGATTTATGGTTCCGCGTTACACCGACGCAGAACCTACGGCGTAGGGTTACGCGGCGACGCGCACCGTACGCTGAACCCTACGGCATAGGCTCTGCGTCGATTTAACGCGGAACCATAAATCAGGCTTAACACGGAGCTGTTTAGAGCCTCTTTTGTACTCATCACCGGAGGAAAACTGCTAAGAAGACCCGCGGCCACTGACTGGACTTAAGATAAGGGGACACTTTATTTACATGCCTTTATTTTTATGATTGTCTGCTGCTTCCGTGCATGCTTCGCCTGTCGCTCCCGGCTTAACTCTCCGACGCCGCTGTTAGAAGTCCGGTTCGGTGTGCGCACGGACTTCATCCCCGGGCTGTAGTCGCCCTGTCTGGGCTGTGTGTGTGGGTGTTTGTGGTCGGTGTGCGCGCGTGTGTTTGGAGACGGCAGAAGTGTGTAGCAGTTGGTTGGAGGAGGACGTTGGGAGGAGGAGCGGAGCAATGATTGACAGGAAAGGGGGAAGAGGAAGCGTTTTTCACGGCGCAAAAAAACACTGTCATAAAAAGCCAGGAATGGAGTACTAAAGTGAAGTTTTTCTTGTTAAAACCTTTTAGACACATTTGAGGGATGTTGGCCAAGACTTTTAATAGGGTTAAAAGCATTTTAAAAATTATGTCACAATACCTTTAACTTCGTTTTCTCCTGTTTATTTTAGTTAGGGAGGTAAGCCTTGTGTCATTTGTTTTCCTTTGTTTGACAGGTCAGTTACCTACTCCTAAGACAGGACCCTTTTGTTTGTTGTTTTGGCCTTTGTCCACCCTGAAGCCTAGTAGCTCAGTCTCAGTTTACTTTTCAAGACAATTCTATGTTGATCTACTTTTGTTAATAAATCCCTTCCTTTTTATAGTGAAACCAAATCTTGTTTGTGGCTACTTGGGACTTGGGGAAGATGGGGCCTTTTCATGTTGTGTCCTAGGCACCCCTGGACTGGGGGCATAACAGCAGTCAGTGGTAATCGGCACAAACATCTCGACCCCTGCTAGATATAACTACCGATCTCTGAGTGACGGGTCCCTGCAACAGCGGGGCCCAGTTCCGTGACCGGATCATCAGCAGAACCTCATCCAGTTCTGTGACAGTGAAGCAGGGACACACCTGCAGGGACCCTGCTGTCAATCATCCCCAGTGGCCGTCAGGCGTCCTCGTTTCGGGTTTCTGGACAGTTTTGATCACATTGAGTGTAGAACAGGGGTCGGCAACCCGCGGCTCTTTAGCGCCACCCTAGTGGCTCCTGGAGCTTTTTCAAAAATGTTTCACCTTTTTTTCCTTTTTTCCCCTTTTTCTTCTTTTTTTTCTTCCTTTTTTTCTCTTTTTTTCTCTTTCTTTTCTCTTTTTTTCCCTTTTTTTCTTTCTTTTCTTTTTGCTTTTTTCTTCTTTTTTTCCCTTTTTTCTTTTTTTCTCTTTCTTTGTCTTTATTTTCTCTTTTTTTCTCTTTTTTCCTTTTTTTCTTTCTTTTCTTGTTTTTTTTTCTTCTTTCTTTCCTTTTTTTCCTCTTTTTTTCTTTCTTTTTTCCTTTCCTTTTTAATCTCGACATTTCGACTTTTTTCTCAACATTTCGACTTTTTTCTCAACATTTGAACTTTTTTCTCGAGATTGTACTTCAACATTAATCTCACCATTTTTACTTTTTTTTCTCGACATTTCTCCTTTCACCATTTGTCTTCATTCTAAGGCTGATACAAGACTTTTCATTTTTTGCGGCTCCAGACATATTCGTTTTTTGTGTTTTTGGTCCAATATGGCTCTAAAACATTTTGGGTTGCCGACCCCTGGTGTAGAGTAACTATAAGAGGTCCAGTTCTTCTAATAGTTGAAGAAAGAACATCCTATTTTAACAATCTTTATAGCGTCTAAACCTCTCTCTTTTTAAAATGCTGAAATGAAACTCGGAGGGTTTAAAAACTAAAATCTGTGTCGTTGACGAGCCGAAACCTAGCGAGACGACGCGGCAGCTGAAAACGAACAACCAAAGGAAAGACTTCAAATCAATCACCAGCTTTTATTTTCCACTCCTTCACACGTTCCTTCGCTCGGCTTGAAAGCTTCTCAGCCGACTTTGGTCGGGGCCACTTACAAGGCGCCTCATTATCCCACAGTTCACTCCTCCTGCCTCCCACTGATGCCCCCCAGCGCTCCCTCCTCCTCTGCCCTCGTCTCCTCTTCCTTTCGCTCTCCGTCCTTCATCTACCCAGTCATGAAAGAAGCCTCCTCGTCGACTTGCAAGCTCTTGAAATTGAATGCTTTCTGCCTCTTTCTTTTTCCTTGTTCAGCCATGAAATCTGCCGCTCGTCCGTCACTCCCGGCCGGAGACCGCCGTCCCCTGTAGAGAAAAATCCAACCCTCCTCCGCGTAATAGAGTGTCAGATTTCACAGAGGTTGCATCACGCTCCTCCGCGCTTCCACATACAAATGTTTTATGCATAAACCGACGACTCTGGCTCGTCCTGTAAGGTAGCGACGGTGTAAAAGTAGTTTTTCAGCAGGTTTTCCATGAACCGTCTGGTGACTAAAACAATAGTTCAGAGCGGAGATGGATGGGTCTCGAGGTCAGAGAGACTCGGAGTAATTGAGCAGCTTTTCTCCTTTGCTACTGTCATTTCCCTCCTAATTAGGGTTGCCACCTTTCAGAAATAGAAATAAGGAACGCCCCGATTTCAGCAGCGCAGGAGCCAAAAAAAAAAGCCCCAAAACTTCTAAACTGAATAAAAATGTGTTTATTTTATATGAAAAAACAAAATGCTTTGATTTAAAGTTTAAAGTGCTTTATTAGCATTGAACTTTCATGACTGTAGAGACAGACAACCGTACTAGCAACTGAAATAGCATCCTATGCTACGTATGTCCACATCAGCCCAGATGTAATATAGCCTACAGGTGAAGAATATGGTGTAAAAGTTAATTTATTTCAATAATTCAACTAGAATATGGTGTAAAAGTTAATTTATTTCAATAATTCAACTAGAATATGGTGTAAAAGTTAATTTATTTCAATAATTCAACTTGAATATGGTGTAAAAGTTAATTTATTTCAATAATTCAACTAGAATATGGTGTAAAAGTTAATTTATTTCAATAATTCAACTAGAATATGGTGTAAAAGTTAATTTATTTCAATAATTCAACTAGAATATGGTGTAAAAGTTAATTTATTTCAATAATTCAACTTGAATATGGTGTAAAAGTTAATTTATTTCAATAATTCAACTAGAATATGGTGTAAAAATTAATTTATTTCAATAATTCAACTTGAATATGGTGTAAAAGTTAATTTATTTCAATAATTCAACTAGAATATGGTGTAAAAGTTAATTTATTTCAATAATTCAACTTGAATATGGTGTAAAAGTTAACTTATTTCAATAATTCAACTAGAATATGGTGTAAAAGTTAATTTATTTCAATAATTCAACTAGAATATGGTGTAAAAGTTAATTTATTTCAATAATTCAACTAGAATATGGTGTAAAAGTTAATTTATTTCAATAATTCAACTTGAATATGGTGTAAAAGTTAATTTATTTCAATAATTCAACTAGAATATGGTGTAAAAGTTAATTTATTTCAATAATTCAACTAGAACATGGTGTAAAAGTTAATTTATTTCAATAATTCAACTAGAACATGGTGTAAAAGTTAATTTATTTCAATAATTCAACTAGAATATGGTGTAAAAGTTAATTTATTTCAATAATTCAACTAGAATATGGTGTAAAAGTTAATTTATTTCAATAATTCAACTTGAATATGGTGTAAAAGTTAATTTATTTCAATAATTCAACTAGAATATGGTGTAAAAGTTAATTTATTTCAATAATTCAACTTGAATATGGTGTAAAAGTTAACTTATTTCAATAATTCAACTAGAATATGGTGTAAAAGTTAATTTATTTCAATAATTCAACTAGAATATGGTGTAAAAGTTAATTTATTTCAATAATTCAACTAGAACATGGTGTAAAAGTTAATTTATTTCAATAATTCAACTAGAACATGGTGTAAAAGTTAATTTATTTCAATAATTCAACTAGAACATGGTGTAAAAGTTAATTTATTTCAATAATTCAACTAGAATATGGTGTAAAAGTTAATTTATTTCAATAATTCAACTAGAATATGGTGTAAAAGTTAATTTATTTCAATAATTCAACTTGAATATGGTGTAAAAGTTAATTTATTTCAATAATTCAACTAGAATATGGTGTAAAAGTTAATTTATTTCAATAATTCAATTAGAATATGGTGTAAAAGTTAATTTATTTCAATAATTCAATTAGAATATGGTGTAAAAGTTAATTTATTTCAATAATTCAACTAGAATGTGGTGTAAAAGTTAATTTATTTCAATAATTCAACTAGAATATGGTGTAAAAGTTAATTTATTTCAATAATTCAACTAGAATATGGTGTAAAAGTTAATTTATTTCAATAATTCAATTAGAATATGGTGTAAAAGTTAATTTATTTCAATAATTCAACTAGAATGTGGTGTAAAAGTTAATTTATTTCAATAATTCAACTTGAATATGGTGTAAAAGTTAATTTATTTCAATAATTCAACTAGAATATGGTGTAAAAGTTAATTTATTTCAATAATTCAACTAGAATATGGTGTAAAAGTTAATTTATTTCAATAATTCAACTTGAATATGGTGTAAAAGTTAATTTATTTCAATAATTCAACTAGAATATGGTGTAAAAGTTAACTTATTTCAATAATTCAACTAGAATATGGTGTAAAAGTTAATTTATTTCAATAATTCAACTAGAATATGGTGTAAAAGTTAACTTATTTCAATAATTCAACTAGAATATGGTGTAAAAGTTAATTTATTTCAATAATTCAACTAGAATATGGTGTAAAAGTTAACTTATTTCAATAATTCAACTAGAATATGGTGTAAAAGTTAACTTATTTCAATAATTCAACTAGAATATGGTGTAAAAGTTAATTTATTTCAATAATTCAACTAGAATATGGTGTAAAGGTTAATTTATTGCAATAATTCAACTAGAATATGGTGTAAAAGTTAACTTATTTCAATAATTCAACTAGAATATGGTGTAAAAGTTAATTTATTTCAATAATTCAACTAGAATATGGTGTAAAGGTTAATTTATTGCAATAATTCAACTAGAATATGGTGTAAAAGTTAACTTATTTCAATAATTCAACTAGAATATGGTGTAAAAGTTAATTTATTTCAATAATTCAACTAGAATATGGTGTAAAAGTTAA
This sequence comes from Cololabis saira, assembly GCF_033807715.1. Classification (NCBI taxonomy): domain Eukaryota; kingdom Metazoa; phylum Chordata; class Actinopteri; order Beloniformes; family Belonidae; genus Cololabis; species Cololabis saira. Next base: position 6,559,012 of record NC_084606.1, on the reverse strand, counting down.
TTTATTTCAATAATTCAACTTGAATATGGTGTAAAAGTTAATTTATTTCAATAATTCAACTAGAATATGGTGTAAAAGTTAATTTATTTCAATAATTCAACTAGAATATGGTGTAAAAGTTAATTTATTTCAATAATTCAACTTGAATATGGTGTAAAAGTTAACTTATTTCAATAATTCAACTAGAATATGGTGTAAAAGTTAATTTATTTCAATAATTCAACTAGAATATGGTGTAAAAGTTAATTTATTTCAATAATTCAACTAGAATATGGTGTAAAAGTTAATTTATTTCAATAATTCAACTTGAATATGGTGTAAAAGTTAATTTATTTCAATAATTCAACTAGAATATGGTGTAAAAGTTAATTTATTTCAATAATTCAACTAGAACATGGTGTAAAAGTTAATTTATTTCAATAATTCAACTAGAACATGGTGTAAAAGTTAATTTATTTCAATAATTCAACTAGAATATGGTGTAAAAGTTAATTTATTTCAATAATTCAACTAGAATATGGTGTAAAAGTTAATTTATTTCAATAATTCAACTTGAATATGGTGTAAAAGTTAATTTATTTCAATAATTCAACTAGAATATGGTGTAAAAGTTAATTTATTTCAATAATTCAACTAGAATATGGTGTAAAAGTTAATTTATTTCAATAATTCAACTAGAACATGGTGTAAAAGTTAATTTATTTCAATAATTCAACTAGAACATGGTGTAAAAGTTAATTTATTTCAATAATTCAACTAGAACATGGTGTAAAAGTTAATTTATTTCAATAATTCAACTAGAATATGGTGTAAAAGTTAATTTATTTCAATAATTCAACTAGAATATGGTGTAAAAGTTAATTTATTTCAATAATTCAACTTGAATATGGTGTAAAAGTTAATTTATTTCAATAATTCAACTAGAATATGGTGTAAAAGTTAATTTATTTCAATAATTCAATTAGAATATGGTGTAAAAGTTAATTTATTTCAATAATTCAATTAGAATATGGTGTAAAAGTTAATTTATTTCAATAATTCAACTAGAATGTGGTGTAAAAGTTAATTTATTTCAATAATTCAACTAGAATATGGTGTAAAAGTTAATTTATTTCAATATTTCAACTAGAATATGGTGTAAAAGTTAATTTATTTCAATAATTCAACTAGAATATGGTGTAAAAGTTAACTTATTTCAATAATTCAACTAGAATATGGTGTAAAAGTTAACTTATTTCAATAATTCAACTAGAATATGGTGTAAAAGTTAATTTATTTCAATAATTCAACTAGAATATGGTGTAAAAGTTAATTTATTTCAATAATTCAACTAGAATATGGTGTAAAAGTTAATGAAAATACGGTACAAATCGTGTCCCGTATTAGTTCAATACGGGACGCAACATTTTTTTCTCAAATAAAGGACAATTCCGTATTTTACGCGACGGGTGGCAACCCTACTCCTAATCCCCGATCGTCTCCGCCTCTTCATCTCTTTTTTTTAGGGGGGGCGGGGGGCATCGAAAATATCTTAATCCCCACCGCCGACGGCTTCCCGCTCACTTGTTTCTATTTTCACTTTTCCTCTCTCTTAGAGGTTCCTCTCGCCATCTTCTGTCATCCGGGGAAGAAATGATTCGCTGACAGATTCTTCCTTTCCTCGCGTGGACGTCACACGTCGGTAGCATTCAGGTGCGCGGACACCGTGTCCTGCTGGTCCAGCACCATCTTCTTGGCCCGCCCGCCGCCGCCGGCCGCCGGGTGGATGCTGTCCAGCCGCCCGTTCCGGCCCCGGTCGCCGCCGCGGCCGCACTTGAAGACGGCCAAGAAGGCGGCGCGGTAGTTGCGGTTCATCCAGCCGTACAGCAGCGGGTTGGCGAAGGTGGAGCACATGGCCACCACGTGGAAGACGGTGTACAGGAGGCGGAAGTCGCGCATGTCCAGCACCGTGCTGTCGATGTCCGTGGCCAGCTGGAAGGCGTGAAAGGGCAGCCAGCTGACGGCGAACACCACCACCATGGTCACCAGCATCTTGGTGGTCTTGCGGCGCCGGCGGTGCCGCTCAGAGCCGGCGCCGCTGTTGCCGCCGTTCTCCGCCGGGCTGACGTGGCCCCGCAGTTTGGACCAGATGCGGGCGTAGGCGAAGGAGATGATGGACAGCGGCAGGAAGTACTGCAGGATCAGCATGGAGATGCTGTAGATGGTGCCGTCCGTGTTCTTACCGGGCCACTTCTCCGTACACACCTGGAAGTACAAATACTTCGTTAGAAAGAAAGAAAGAAAGAAAGAAAGAAAGAAAGAAAGAAAGAAAGAAAGAAGAGGAAAAAAGAAAGGAGGAAAGGAAGGAATGAAGGAAGGGGGGAAGGGAGAAGGAAGGATATAAGAAAGAAATGAAGGAAGGAAGGAAGGAAGGAAGGAAGGAAGGAAGGAAAAAAGAAAGGAGGAAGAAAGGAAGGAAAAAAGAAAGAAAGGAGGGAGGAGGGAAGGAAGGAAGGAAGGAAGGAAGGAAGGAAGGAAAAAAGAAAGAAAGGAGGGAGGGAGGAAGGAAGGAAGGAAAAAAGAAAGAAAGGAGGGAGGAAGGAAGGAAGGAAGGAAGGAAGGAAGGAAGGAATGAAGGAAGGAAGGATATAAGAAAGAAAGAAGGAGGGAGGGAGGGAGGAAGGAAGGGAGAAAGAAAGGAGGGAAGGAGGAAGGAAGGAAGGAAGGAAGGAAGGATATAAGAAAGAAAGAAAGAAAGAAAGGAGGGAGGAAGGAAGGAAGGAAAAAAGAAAGAAAGGAGGGAGGAAGGAAGGAAGGAAGGAAGGAAGGAAGGAATGAAGGAAGGAAGGATATAAGAAAGAAAGAAGGAGGGAGGGAGGGAGGGAGGGAGGAAGGAAGGAAGGAAGGAAGGAAGGAAGAAAGGAAGGAAGGAAGGAAGGAAGGAAGGAAGGGAGAAAGAAAGGAGGGAGGGAGGGAGGGAGGAAGGAAGGAAGGAAGGAAGGAAGGAAGGAAGGAAGGAAGGAAGGAAGGAAGGAAGGAAGGAAGGAAGGAAGGAAGGAAGGAAGGAAGGAAGGAAGGAAGGAAGGAAGGAAGGAAGGAAGGAAGGAAGGGAGGGAGGGAGAAAGGAAGGAAGGAAGGAAGGGAGAAAGGAAGGAAGGAAGGGAGGGAGAAAGGAAGGGAGAAAGAAAGGAGGGAGGGAGGGAGGAAGGAAGGAAGGAAGGTAGGAATGATGGAAGGAAGGAAGGAAGGAAGGAAGGAAGGAAGGAAGGAAGGAAGGAAGGATATAAGAAAGAAAGAAAGAAAGAAAGAAAGAAAGAAAGAAAGAAAGAAAGAAAGAAAGAAAGAAAGAAAGAAAGAAAGAAAGAAAGAAACTTTGTTACCTTACTTAAGTAGAAATTTTGGTTATCTATTCTTCACTGGAGTAATTATTTTTCAGACGACTTTCTACTTTTACTCCTTACATTTTAACCCAATTATCTGTACTTTTTACTCTTTTACATTTTAAAAACAGCCTTGTTACTCTATTTCAGGGGTCGGCAACCCAAAATGTTTTAGAGCCATATTGAACCGAAAACACAAAAAACAAATACGTCTGGAGCCGCAAAAAATGAAAAGTCTTGTATGAGACTTATGAAGGCAACACATGCTGCATGTATCTATATTAGTTAGAACTGGGGGAAGGTTTTTTTTTTCATTATGCACTTCGAGAAAAAAGTCGAAATCTCGAGAAAAAAGTCGAAATGTCGAGAAAAAAAGTCGAAATGTCGAGATTAATGTTGAAGTACAATCTTGAGAAAAAAGTCCAAATATCAAGATTAAAAAGGAAAGGAAAAAGGAAGAAAAAAAGAGAAAAAAGAAAAAGAGAAAAAATAAAAAATCTATAAAAAAAAGGAAAAAAAAGGAAGAAAAAAAGGAAAAAAGAAAAAGGAAAAAAAGAGAAAAAAGGGAAAAAAAAAGAAAAAAAGGAAAAAAAGAAGAAAAAATTTAAAAAGAACACCTGTCTACAGCAGAGGTGTCAAGTAACGAAGTACAAATACTTTGTTACCTTACTTAAGCAGAAATGTTGGTTATCTGTACTTCACTGGAGTTATTATTTTTCAGACGACTTTTTACTTTTACTCCTTACATTTTCACGCAATTATCTGAACTTTTTACTCTTTTACATTTTAAAAACAACACGTTACTCTATTTCAGCGGTCGGCAACCCAAAATGTTTTAGAGCCATATTGAACCGAAAACACAAAAAACAAATAAGTCTGGAGCCGCAAAAAATGAAAAATCTTGTATCAGCCTTAGAATGAAGGCAACACATGCTGCATGTTTCTATAGTAGTTATAACTGGGGGAAGATTTATTTTTTCATTATGCACTTCGAGAAAAAAGTCAAAATCTTGAGAAAAAAGTCGAAATGTCGAGAAAAAAGTCGAAATGTCGAGAAAAAAGTCGAAATCTTGAGAAAAAAGTTGAAATGTCGAGAAAAAAAGTCGAAATGTCGAGATTAATGTTGAAGTACAATCTTGGAAAAAGTCCAAATATCAAGATTAAAAAGGAAAGGAAAAAGGAAGAAAAAAAGAGAAAAAAGAAAAAGAGAAAAAAGAAAAAATTAATAAAAAAAAGGAAAAAAAGAAGAAAAAAAGGAAAAAAGAAAAAGGAAAAAAAGAGAAAAAAAGAGAAAAAAAGAGAAAAAAAGGAAAAAAAGAAGAAAAAATTTAAAAAGAACACCTGTCTACAGCAGAGGTGTCAAGTAATGAAGTACAAATACTTCGTTACCTTAAGTAGAAATTTTGGTTATCTATACTTCACTGGAGTTATTATTTTTCAGACGACTTTTTACTTTTACTCCTTACATTTTCACGCAATTATCTGAACTTTTTACTCCTTACGTTTTAAAAACAGCCTCGTTACTCTATTTCAGGGGTCGGCAACCCAAAATGTTTTAGAGCCATATTGAACCAAAAACACAAAAAACGAATAAGTCTGGAGCCGCAAAAAATGAAAAGTCTAGTATCAGCCTTAGAATAAAGACAACACATGCTGCATGTTTCTATATTAGACCCCGTCCACACGTAGCCGGATATCTGCGGATATCTGCTAAACCGGAGATATTTTCCTACGTTTTGTCATCCACACGAAAACGCAAATAAACGAAGGTTTAAAAAAACTCCGGGCAAAGTGAAGATTTTTGAAAACTCCGTTTATGTAGATGCGTGTGGACACACATAACCGGAGATTTGCGTTTTCGAACGTCACATTATGCGCCAAAACAACAAATCTGCTCTGACGTGCGCCTTTTGTTCACTACAGATGATCCAGCATCTGTTCTCCAAGCTATTTATTAAATAAATGGTCTCTGGTCTTGACCACCGCTTACTGCGTTACACCGACACAGAGCCTACGCCGTAGGGTACGCGGCGATGCGCACCCTACGGCGTAGGGCCCGCGGAGCCGCGGAGAGCCGCGGAGGCGCAGCTTCCCCGGGAGCCGCAGATGATCTACAGGTTAGAATGCTTATGAATTGGGTCGAAAGCGCAGATCTTCGGTTACGTGTGGAAGGGTTTTTTTTTTAAAAACGATGTAATGTGGATGCAATTTTTTTTATAAACGGAGGGGGGAAATATTCGTTTTTAAAAACACCCGGCTACGTGTGGACGGGGTCTCAGTTAGAACTGGGGGAAGGTTTTTTTTTTCATTATGCACTTCGGGAAAAAAGTCGAAATGTCGAGAAAAAAGTCGAAATGTCGAGAAAAAAAGTCGAAATGTCGAGAAAAAAAGTCGAAATGTCGAGAAAAAAGTCGAAATGTCGAGATTAAAAAGGAAAGGAAAAAGGAAGAAAAAAAGAGAAAAAAAGAAAAAGAGAAAAAATAAAAAATTAATAAAAAAAGGAAAAAAAAGAAGAAAAAAAGGAAAAAAGAAAAAGGAAAAAAAGAGAAAAAAAAGGGAAAAAAAAGAGAAAAAAATTTAAAAAAGAAGAAAAATTTGAAAAAAAAGGTCAAACATTTTTGAAAAAGCTCCAGGAGCCACTAGGGCGGCGCTAAAGAGCCGCATGCGGCTCTAGAGCCGCGGGTTTAATAAAAACTTTAATAAAAACTATCCAGTTAAATTGCTCCATCCGGATAGAGTGAATTTGGTTGTGGTTGTTTCAGATGTTCTTGTCCAGTTTTGTTCTTACATCCGTTCCCTCAGATTCCTGCAACTAAACTTGGATGTACATTCCAATAAAGGTTAGGATAAATGATAACATGCCTCTGAAGTTTGACTTTTTGCACCATTACAATACTTATATTATAAATATATTTACATTATACTAAGATGCATTCATTTTCAATGGCTTTTGTCCTTAATGGCTTTTTTCCCCCTTACATTACTTTTACTTTTATACTTTAAGTAGTTTTGAAACCAGTACTTTTATACTTTTACTTGAGTAAAAAACTTGAGTTGATACTTCAACTTCTACAGGAGTATTTTTAAACTCTAGTATCCATACTTCTACCTGAGTAATGAATGTGAATACTGAAGACACCTCTGGTCTACAGGTGGACAACTCTCACTGTTAACCCTTTTCCACCAAACTGGTTCCAGGGCTGGTTCTGGACCAGAACTGGTGCTGGTTCATAACTGGTTCAGCTTGAGAACCAGCTGAGAACCGGTTTGTTTTTCCACAGCTCTGGTGCTAAGGGGAACCACGCAGGGATTAAACCAGGGGTCGGCAACCCGCAGCTCTTTAGCGCCGCCCTAGTGGCTCCTGGAGCTTTTTCAAAAATGTTTGACCTTTTTTTTTCCTTTTTTTTCTTCTTTTTTTTCTTATTTTTTAACTTTTTTTTCTCTTTTTTCTTCCCTTTTCCTTTCCTTTTTAATCTCGACATTTCGACTTTTTTTCCTCGAAATTTCGACTTTTTTCTCGACATTTCGATTTTTTTCTCGAAGTGCATAATGAAAAAAAAATCTTCCCCCAATTATAACTAATATAGAAACATGCAGCATGTGTTTTTTTTGCGGCTCCTAACATATTTTTTTTTGTGTTTTTGGTTAGCCCCTTCTGTTTTCAGTTTTTTATCACCATTTGATTTGATTCGATCCGATCCGATATTGATGTGGGTTAGTTTTAAAAATCTTTTTTGAGCTGTTAAATAACTCAAATGGGTCTTTCAATATCCATTTAAAGTGCAAAAAAGAAGGAAATTGCAACAGCTCATGCAGTAAACAAATCATTTTAGCTTGTCTGATTTATTCTGTCACCACACACAGCTGCCATGAAGCATCAGGGGTTTTTCAGGTGTCATGACAAACCGTGAGTCCAATAATAGAAGAAACCAAACAAACTATGGTAAATATAGATAATATAAACTTCATTGAACTTATATAACGTTTTGAAATTTAAGCTGAAATATCCAAAACACTGAACACTGGTTTTGCACGGGTGTGGGTGTGTATGGGTGTGTATGGGTGTGTATGAGTGTGTATGGGTGTGTATGAGTGTGTATGGGTGTGTATGGGTGTGTATGGGTGTGTATGGGTGTGTATGGGTGTGTATGAGTGTGTATGAGTGCAGGGGCGAAAATCCCGGGGGGGACAGGGGGGACAAGTCCCCCCCATTAGTAAAGCTGTCCCCCCCTAGAATAATTTGAGACAGAATTAATAATTTTGGAACAATGCAGTAGTATTTAGTAGTGATGCACCAAAATGAAAATTTGTGGCCGAAACCGAAATCGAAAATAATAATAAACAGTAAAATCTCATTACACTTAAAACAAGACTCATCACTGGAAAAAAACAACAATTTTCACCTGTTTCAAGTAGATTTTCACTTGAAATAAGTAGAAAAATCTGCCAGTGGGACAAGATTTATCTTCTCATTACAAGCAAAAAAATCTTGTTCCATTGGCAGATTTTTCTACTTATTTCAAGTGAAGATCTAATTGAAACAGGTGAAAATTGTTGTTTTTTTCCAGTGATGAGTCTTGTTTTAAGTGTAATGAGATTTTTTTTAACTAAAAATAAGACATTTTAACTAGAAATAAGACAGATATTCTTGCTAAGATTTTGGGTTTTTGCAGTGTATTATGTCAGATGTGCTGTATTATTGCACCTTCCACCTAATACCCTTGTTTTGTATTGCTCTAAGAAAGGTCTTCTGCCTGTTTGCGAGATAGAGATGGAAATGTCAAAATGCTGTATTAAAGGAAGGCTAAAACTTTTATTCCTTGTCCCCCCCTGGATTTATTCTCTAAAATTTTACTGTTTATTGTCCCCCCCAACTATGAAACGGGATTTTCGCCCCTGTATGAGTGTGTCCTTGTCCGTGTGTAACGTGTCTGGAGATTCAATGATCTGCAAGTTTTGCCTGCACACAGTTGACTAGACACGAAAAGATACGTGCGAAAAAAGATCATTTACTTTAACAGCGACGTCTGTAGTAGGTGGAATAATCATAATTCTGTATTACAGCATGCATGACGCGCTCTCCTCGCGTGTTTCCAGCGAGATCCGTTTCTGAACGCAGCTGGTTGTCTGTGCGAGCGGACATTAACGCACATGGCAGCATAAACACAGGCTCAAACAGCAAGTCATTTCCATCATTAACAGTCCTGCTCAGCCTGCTGTCTGTACGGAGTAAACTGTGGTTCTGTATTTTCTGCGCTGGTTTCTCAGCGGCCGCTTCCACATGTTTGTTTTGTTCATGAGGGCAGCGGGGGCGGGCGGGGCAGAGAAGTGCAGTGTCCCCGGCTTTTAGTGACCCCTCTTGCAGCATTTTCTCAAAAGAAAACTTAGGGCCAAATCCACAAAAGTATTGCGCGGCTTTTGCGGCCGCTAAACCAGTGCAAATGAGACAAAAAGAGAGCGTCTAATTCACAAAACACCCGCAAAGGGCGAATTGCTCCACAAACTGCGCTGCCAAGCAAATAGTGTCATGGTGCGCCTGTGCCATTTGCATGCATGTAAATTAGGTAATATTCATACATTCGGCGCAAAATTGCCCCCTTTCTATGCAAATAAGCCTCATTGCAAAAACCGTCTAATTCACAAAGGCCAGCGCTATTTGCCACACGCAAAAATAGTGGAGCAAATACCGTGTTTCAGAAGCGTGTATTAACTGCGCGCAAACTCACTCCTCACTCTCCATCTCTCTGTTTCTCTCTCTCTCTTCAATATCATTCAAGCCTGTGTGATACAGAATGATATTAAGGGTGAAATCTACAGTCAGACATGACTGTAGACAGTCAGATCAAGTGGGGTTGTGGACTTATCTCGGATTTAAAAATAAAAATAACAGGACGGAGCTCAGGATTCATCCACACAGTAGGGGGCTGCTTTATTACAAACAATTCCACCATATAAACATATAAATCTAGAATGTGTGTGTTTAACAGCTGACCTGTAGGTGTGTGTAGCAAAACAAAAGCATGAGTTTGAAAAGTGAGGGGGCATGTCCCCCCTGTTCCCAGTGGAAATTGCGCCCTTGCGCCTCACAGCGTTTTATTTTCACTCGCTTTATTTTTTATTTCTGCAGTTTTCATTGTGGACCAATCTGTGTGCTGAAATATGGAGAAATGGAGAACACTGGAAACAGCTCTGCTCACTTACTCAGACAAGGGAAAATTGCAGCTGCAAGACTTTATGGGCGTGTTTGCGCCGGCATATCATTAGAGCAAAATCTTTTGTGAATACGACCTTAAAGCGGGGCAAATTGCGGGCGCAAATGCGGCGCAATACACAGCACTATTTGCGGGCCCAATCTATTCTTTGTGGATTTGGCCCTTAATTTAGTTCGACTTTGGCTAATACCAAGGCTCTGGCTCGCTTTATTGCTTTATAGGTTTAATGCCTAACATGATTTCATTGGATAGACTAAACCAGGGGTCGGCAACCCGCGGCTCTAGAGTGGCTCTTTAGCGCTGCCCTAGTGACTACCTTTTTTTCATTTTTTTCTTTTTTTTCCCTTTTTTTCTCCTTTTTTCCTTCTTTTCTCTTTTTTTCCTTTTTTGCTTTTTTTCTTCTTCTTTTCTTCCTTTTTCCTTCCCTTTTACATTTCAACTTTTTTCTCGACATTTCGACTTTTTTCTCCACATTGTACTTCAACATTAATCTCGACATTCTGACTTTTTTTTCAAAATTTTGACTTTTTCTAGACATTTCCACCTTTTTATCAACATTTCGACTTTTTTCTCAAGATTGTACTTCAACATTAATCTCGACATTTCGACTTTTTTCTCAACATTTCGACTTTTTTCTCGAAGTGCATAATGAAAAAAAAATCTTCCCCCAGTTATAACTAATATAGAAACATGCAGCATGTGTTGCCTTCATTCTAAGGCTGATAAAAGACTTTTCATTTTTTGCGGCTCCAGACATATTAGATTTTTGTGTTTTTGGTTCAATATGGCTCTAAAACATTTTGGGTTGGCGACCCCTGGTCTAAACTGTACCACAAGAAAACGCACGTGCAAATGTTTTTTGTTCTTTCTTTTCCAACTGACGGAAATCCGTCTAGAGACGGAGAACTTTAATCCCTGAGCCACGTCGTTACGTCTCTGCAAACGTCAGTTACGTCGCTACGTTTGTGTGAAAGTTGCAGCAACAACCAGGTATCTGCTCTAACAGGACTTGGTCCACGTAGCTCCTCCGTGGACACATCTCTAAAAAACAGGTTGTCTCCTCCTCCTCCCATGATGCTTTGCTGCATCCAGATTCATTCTTATCGCATTGGCCCAGAACCAGAAGAACCAGCCCTGGAACCGGTTTGGTGGAAAAGGGTTAAGAGAGACTCATCACTGGACTGAAGTGATGGACTCCAATTGAAGATCCTGACAAGTCGACTGTCAACGGCTTCTCTTTCAGTTTTTATTCTGGAATCATTCGAATTTTGACGACATTATTTTGTTTCTGCTTCAATTTCAGATGAATTCGACCAAACGTGATTAGTTTCACATTGACGTTATTTTGGCTCCAGTTGATTTTGTCAAAGCAGATTTATTCAGATGAGGCTCGTAGGTTAAGGTTTTATTTGGATTTGGCTGCTTCGGTGTGATTAGATTAGAAAAAGAATTTTAGCTTTGGACTCTTTCATTTTGTTGCTCAAATTGGATCAGATGAGATTAGATTCAGTCAGAAATAGCATGTCTGCCGAGGGAAGGGATCTGAACGGGAAGAAAAGGCAGACAAATAACAGCGCTCAGATGGGATTCAATTTACAGTCGGGTCGGTTTTTTGTTGAAGCTCGCGTGCAAAACAAAAGTCATCTGGGGACTCATGATGCAGAGAGGCAGCGGTTCCTCTGAGCAGGAAGTGATGCGAGGGAGGCGTGATGGCGTACCTGGAAGGAAGGAAGGAAGGAAGGAAGGATGGATGGAAGGAAGGAAGGAAGGAAGGAAGGAAGGAAGGAAGGAAGGAAGGAAGGAAGGAAGGAACAAAGAAAGGAGGGAAGGAAGGAAGGAAGGAAGGAAGGAAGGAAGGAAGGAAGGAAGGAAGGAAGAAGGAATGAAGGAAGGAAGGAACAAAGAAAGGAGGGAAGGAAGGAAGGAAGGAAGAACAGAAGGAAGGAAGGAAGGAAGGAAGGAAGGAGGGAGGGAGGGAGGGAGGGAGGGAGGAAGGAAGGAAGGAAAGAAGGAGGAAGGAAGGAAGAAAGGAAGGAAGGAAGGAAGGAAGGAAGGAAGGAAGGAAGGAAGGAAGGAAGGAACAAAGAAAGGAGGGAAGGAAGGAAGGAAGGAAGGAAGGAAGGAAGGAAGGAAGAAGGAATGAAGGAAGGAAGGAACAAAGAAAGGAGGGAAGGAAGGAAGGAAGGAAGAACAGAAGGAAGGAAGGAAGGAAGGAAGGAGGGAGGGAGGGAGGGAGGGAGGAAGGAAGGAAGGAAAGAAGGAGGAAGGAAGGAAGGAAGGAAGGAAGGAAGGAAGGAAAGAAGAAGGAGGAAGGAAGGAAGGAAGGAAGGAAGGAAATAAGAAGAAGGAAGGAAGGAAATGACCCAGAAAGGAAGGAAGGAAGGAAGGAAGGAAGGAAGGAAGGAAGGAAGGAAGGAAGGAATGAAGGAAGGAAGGAAGGAAGGAAGGAAGGAAGGAAGAAGGAAGGAAGGAAGGAAGGAAGGAAGGAAGGAAGGAAGGAAGGAAGGAAGGAAGGAAGGAAGGGAGGAAGGAAGAAAAGAAGGAAGAAGGAAGGAAGGAAATGACCCAGAAAGGAAGGAAGGAAGGAAGGAAGGAAGGAAGGAAGGAAGGAAGGAAGGAAGGAAGGAAGGAAGGAAGGAAGGAAGGAAGGAAGGAAGGAAGGAAGGAAGGAAGGAAGGAAGGAAGGAAGGAAAGAAGGAGGGAGGAAATGAGCCAGAAAGAAAGAAGAAGAAGAAAGAAAGAAAGAAAGAAAGAAGAAAGAAAGAAAGAAAGAAAGAAAGAAAGAAAGAAAGAAAGAAAGAAAGAAAGAAAGAAAGAAAGAAAGAAAGAAAGAAAGAAAGAAAGAAAAACTCCCATTGGTGTAGTTTAGTAGCATTTAGTATTATTTTGAATGTGAATGTGGTGATAGATTTATAGTTACAAAGGTGGAGTTGAACTGAGCAGGAAGTGATGCGAGGGAGGCGTGATGGCGTACCTGGATGGTGTGTCCGGGAAAGAAAGAAAGATGGCGTACCTGGATGGTGTGTCCGGGAAAGAAAGAAAGATGGCGTACCTGGATGGTGTGTCCGGGGCCAGTGTGAGCGAGCCGTACTCTCTGAAGATGGCCAGGGGGCTGGCCAGGACGGCGCTCAGCACCCACGTCAACGCTATCACCCCGAAGCACACGTCCTTACGCATCCTGGTCTCCAGGTGGTACACGATGCACCTGCACACACACACACACACACACACACACACACACACACACACACACACACACACACACACACACACACACACACACACACACACACACACACACACACACACACACACACACACACACACACACACATACAGCTGAGGCCTCATGGTTCATGATCGTTGATGAAACCGTAGACGTCTCCTGTCAGACTTCATCAGAGTCTCACGTGGTTCAGGAGGTGCTTTGCTAGAGTTCATTGAGGTTTGGACTAATCTGGGTCAGAGGTCATGAAACTGGGATCAAGTTATGATTTAAAATTTAGATTCAAACTAAAATATACTTTATCAATCCCTGAAGGGAAATAGATTGTTGAAGTAGTCATGATTTAAGTATCTCTAACGAGTTGTTGTAGAGGTTTATAACCGGGGCGGAAGGGACATCTGAAGGATCTTCCGTAGAGGTCTGAAGGGTCTCGACATTTCGACTTTTTTCTTGACATTTAGACTTTTTTCTCGACATTGTACTTCAACATTAATCTCGACATTCTGACTTTTTTCTCGACATTTCGACTTTTTTCTCTAAGTGCATAATGAAAAAAGAATCTTCCCCCAGTTATAACTAATATAGAAACATGCAGCAAGTGTTGCCTTCATTGTAAGGCTTATTACAAGACTTTTCATTTTTTGAGGCTCCAGACATATTTGTTTTTTGTGTTTTTGGTTCAATATGGCTCTTTCAACATTTTTGGGGTTGCCGACCCCTGGTCCTAAACTGTACCAATAGGAAAAGGCACGGTGCAAATGTTTCTTGTTCTTTCTTTTTTTTCCCGCATTTTCCGGAGAAGACGGAGATCTTTAATCCCTGAGCCACGTCATTACGTCTCTGCAAACGTCAGTTACGTCGCTGCGTTGGCGTGAAAGTTGAAGCAGCAACCAAGTATCTGCTCTAATAGGACTTGGTCCACGTAGCTCCTCCATGGACACATCTCTAAAAGACAGATGACCGTAGATGTCTAAAGGGTCTTCCGTAGAGGTCTGAAGGATCTCCTGTAGAGATCTGAAGGATCTCCTGTAGAGGTCTGAAGTATCTCCCTTAGAGGTTTGAAGGGTCTTCCGTAGAGGTTTGAAGGGTCTTCCGTAGAGGTCTGAAGGGTCTCCTGTAGAGGTCTGAAGGATCTCCTGTAGAGGTCTGAGGGATCTTCCGTAGAGGTCTGAAGGATCTTCCGTAGAGGTTTGAAGGATCTCCCGTAGAGGTCTGAAGGATCTCCCGTAGAGGTCTGAAGGGTCTCCTGTAGAGGTCTGGAGTATCTCCCTTAGAGGTCTGAAGGATCTTCTGTAGAGGTCTGAAGGGTCTCCTTTAGGTCTGAAGGATCTTCCGTAGAGGTCTGAAGGGTCTCCTGTAGAGGTCTGGAGTATCTCCCTTAGAGGTCTGAAGGATCTTCTGTAGAGGTCTGAAGGGTCTCCCGTAGAGGTCTGAAGGATCTCCCGTAGAGGTCTGAAGGATCTCCCGTAGAGGTCTGAAGGGTCTCCTGTAGAGGTCTGGAGTATCTCCCTTAGAGGTCTGAAGGATCTTCTGTAGAGGTCTGAAGGGTCTCCTTTAGGTCTGAAGGATCTTCCGTAGAGGTCTAAAGGATCTTCCGTAGAGGTCTGAAGGATCTTCCGTAGAGGTCTGGAGGATCTTCCGTAGATGTCTGAAGGATCTTCCGTAGAGGTCTGAGGGATCTTCCGTAGATGTCTAAAGAGTCTTCCGTAGAGGTCTGAAGGATCTTCCGTAGTGGTCAGAAGGATCTTCCCTAGAGGTCTAAAGGATCTTCCGTAGTGGTCAGAAGGATCTTCCCTAGAGGTCTAAAGGATCTTCCGTAGAGGTCTGAAGGGTCTCCTGTAGAGGTCTGAAGTATCTCCCTTAGAGGTCTGAAGGATCTCCCGTAGAGGTCTGAAGGGTCTCCTGTAGAGGTCTGAAGGGTCTCCTGTAGAGGTCTGAAGGGTCTCCTGTAGAGGTCTGAAGGGGTCTCCTGTAGAGGTCTGAACGATCTCCCGTAGAGGTCTGAACGATCTCCTGTAGAGGTCTGAAGGGTCTCCCGTAGAGGTTTGAAGGGTCTCCCGTAGAGGTCTGAAGGGTCTCCCGTAGAGGTCTGAAGGGTCTCCTGTAAAGGTCTGAGGGATCTCCCATAGAGGTCTAAAGGATCTTTCGTAGAGGTCTGAGGGATTTCCTGTAGATGTCTAAACGATCTCACGTAGAGGTCTGAAGGGTCTCCCGTAGAGGTCTGAAGGGTCTTCCGTAGAGGTCTGAAACAGGGGTCACCAATCCTGGTCCTCGAGGGCCGGTGTCCCTGGCAGGTTTTAGATGTTTCCCTGCTTCATTGCACCATGATAAAAGTGACTGTGTCGTTCAGAGAATTGTGCAGACCTCAATGACAAGCTGATGACGATGATTACCGGTAATTAGAATCAGGTGTGTTAAAGCAGAGAAAACTCTAAAACATGCAGGACACCGCCCTCGAGGACCAGGATTGGTGACCCCTGGTCTGAAGGGTCTTTCTCGCTTCGACTCTGCACGGTTGGGACACGTGGTACCGGATCTCTCCCCCGGGGGGCACAAGGCAGACACAAACCGACAGTACATGTACGGTACAGAACACGTCTTTTACAGCATTTGATGACTTGTTACATCTCGTCACGTATGTTGTCGAGGACATGCATGACAGTTGAGCCATGATGCGTTCAGGGACACGTTTGAACATCCAGTATATTCCACAACTTGGACAGTTAGCTCCAACCGAGCCGCCAGCAGGTCCGACTTTGGCCAAATTCCAAGTTTTTGCTGTGGAGCCGAAAGCTCCAGAGGTCCCAGTCCTGGTCCCTGAGCAGCTGATACTCCACACTCAGCTGTGTTTGAGGGGGCGGGTCCTACCGATAGGTCGTGTGACAGAACACCCAGTCATATCACTACCTGAGAAGCCAGACTCCTACTTCCTCTTCAGCAACAAACTCCTGCTGAGTGATGAGCAGATGAACTGTTTCTGTCAGGTCTGAGGGGGAAGTTTGAGACTCTGTAAACGTCCTGGCAGCGCACCTAGATTCGGTTTTTACTCTCTGTTAGCGGGCCAAGAGGGGCTCTGCGCTCTCCTGGCAGCCCGGCGGCTTGGCGGAGCAGCTTTTAGCCTTCAGAGTCTCTCCTGGAGCACCAACCTGAGCCGGAGCGCGTGCAGACGTTTGATTAGAAGTTTATCTCTGCGCTCGAAAAGCTGCAAGAGTTTACAGCCGAGCCGCCCGTTGCATTTGGGAATGTGGAGGTTTTATCAGCTGCGCAGGTGTGCAGCTTCCTGTTCCTGCGTCTGTTTGCTGTTTTTCTGTAGGGTTTTGGTGAGAAATACCAAGTTCTGATGATGCAGCTCTTTGCAGTCGGTACGAGCTGAGTCCTGGCTCCTCCAGGTCCAGAGGAACCGGCTGAGGTGAGATAGAAACCGTCTGAGGGATGAAAAAGGTTCTGGTTGCATCAGAGATTTGTGGGATTACAAGAATCCAGTCCGGTTGTTCACTAATAGGAATGGGTGATATTTTACCGTTCACGATAAACCGTCAAAAAAATTCCCCACGGTAAGAATTTGTATCTCACGGTAAAAACGATAAATTCCTGTTGATGACGTTTTTTGTGAAGCTGATTTATGGCTCTGTGTTAGAAAGGAAGGAAAGAAGGAAGGAAGGAAGGAAGGAAGGAAGGAAGGAAGGAAGGAAGGAAGGAAGGAAGGAAGGAAGGAAGGAAGGAAGGAAGGAAGGAAGGAAGGAAGGAAGGAAGGAAGGAAGGAAGGAAGGAAGGAAGGAATGAAGGAAGGAAGGAATGATGGAAGGAAGGAAGGTAGGAATGATGTAAGGAAGGAAGGAAGGAAGGAAGGAAGGAAGGAAGGAAGGAAGGAAAGGAAGGAAGGAAGGAATGATGGAAGGAAGGAAGGAAGGAAGGAAGGAAGGAAGGAAGGAAGGAAGGAAGGAAGGAAGGAAGGAATGATGTAAGGAAGGAAGGAAGGAAGGAAGGAAGGAAGGAAGGGAGGAAGGAAGGAAGGAAGGAAGGAAGGAAGGAAGGAAGGAAGGAAGGAAGGAAGGAAGGAAATGAGCCAGAAGAAAGAAAGAAAGAAAGAAAGAAAGAAAGAAAGAAAGAAAGAAAGAAAGAAAGAAAGAAAGAAAGAAAGAAAGAAAGAAAGAAAGAAAGAAAGACAAGAAAGAGAAAGAAAACAGTTGATGAGGTTTTTGTGTAACAAACATGGCAGATCTGAGAGTGAGATAGATTTATAGTTACAAAGGTGGAGTTGAATTGGTATTTTTTTTATCGTCATTTTTATCGTTATCGGGATAAATGCCAGAAATTATCGTGATACATTTTTTAGTCCATACCGGCCATCCCTATTCACTAAAACGTGATTTCTGATGGAAAAACACCAACGCTGAATTCAGAGTTCAGCTACAGAACTTGTCAGTAAGGGCCAATCCCAATCCCCCCCCCCTACTAACCCTACGCCGTAGGCTCTGCGTTGGTGTAACCAGTACTCGAGTTGTAAAAAAGAATTCAGGGGGGATGGTGTATTTTATCATATGGGGACAGATCATTTGTGCTGATTACAAATAATATAATATATTACAAATAATAGCAGTGACCAAAACAGCTGCAGAAATACTGCAGGAATGACATAGCAGCAGTTAAATGCAGCCTTCTGTAAGCTTTAAATATCCACTGGCTTACATCAAATACATCAAAACACAACAATAAAAAACACTTTTCTGAACTTATCAATATGACCCTGTCCTTCACAGGATAAGTAAAATGGATCACTGCAAAAACTCAAAATCTTAACAAGAATATTTGTCTTATTTCTAGTTAAAATGTCTCATTTTAGTAAAAAAAAATCTCATTACACTTAAAACAAGACTCACCACTGGAAAAAACAACAATTTTCACCTGTTTCAAGTAGATTTTCACTTAAAATAAGTAGAAAAATCTGCCAGTGGATCAAACATTTTTTTGCTTGTAATGAGAAGATAATCTTTTTCCACTGGCAGATTTTTCTACGTATTTCAAGTGAAAATCTACTTGAAACAGGTGAAAATGGTCAAATAATTTATTTTTCTGGTGTTATTTTTCTGGTGATGACTCTAAATGTTGAAATAGCAGTAAAACCACATTCATTGATGAAATGACATAAGGGATGGAAAGGGGGGATGGCAGTTTTACAGGGGGGATGATTTGGACCGTTTTTATTTCAGGGGGGATGCCACCCCCCCCTCATCCCCCCTCAACTCCAGTACTGGGTGTAACGCGGAACCATAAATCAGCCTTTATTCTGGCGAGATCTGAAAAAAACTTTGCAACAACGGGCAAGCGAGTGATTATGTACATCCACTGAGTGAATATTATGAAAGTAAAATATATATTTCTCGCTAGAAATGTAATCAAAATTTTTATGCAGAAACTAACTAAAAAAAATTATTTTATTCACTAAAAATAAGAAATGTCCGCCATGTTTTTTTGTTTGATTCAGTCTGCAAATGATGACGTAAAGCATTCTGGGAATTTTCTCTAGCCCCTCGGTCGCGAAGTCAGCACTGAAATCCTCGCTGTGAAGGGCTAGACCAGGGGTCGGCAACCTGCGGCTCTTTAGCGCCGCCCTAGTGGCTCCTGGAGCTTTTAAAAAAATGTTTGACCTTTTTTTTCCTTTTTTTCTTATTTTTTTCTTTTTCTTTTTTCCTTTTTTTCTCTTTTTTCTTCCTTTTTCCTTTCCTTTTTAATCGCAACATTTCGACTTTTTCTCAAAATTTTGACTTTTTTCTCGACATTTTGCTCGATATTTCAACTTTTTTCTCGAGATTTCGACTTTCTTCTCGACATTTCGACTTTTTCTCAAAATTTTGCCTTTTTTCTCAACATTTTGCTCGATATTTCGACTTTTTTCTCGAGATTTCAACTTTTTTCTCAACATTTCGACTTTTTTCTCGACATTTCGACTTTTTCTCAACATTTCGACTTTTTTCTCGACATTTCGACTTTTTCTTGAGATTGTACTTCAACATTAATCTCGACCTTTTTACTTTTTTCTTGAAATTTTGACTTTTTTCTCGACATTTCAACTTTTATCTCAAAGTGCATAATGAAAAAAAAAATCTTCCCCCAGTTATAACTAATATAGATACATGCATCATGTGTTGTCTTCATTAAAGCTAAAACTCATACATACAAGACTTTTTTTTTTGCGGCTGTTTTTGGTCCAATATTGCTCTTTCAACATTTTGGGTAGCCGACCCCTGGGTTAGATTCATACCCCCTACCCCTCGTTATGTCCACCAGCCCTACAAGAGGAATTGGGACACCACTACCCTCACGGGAAAGCGCAAAATTTAGGGTTAGTGCTGAAAAGTAGGACTAGGGGGGGATTGGGACTGGCCCCTAAATCTTTGTCGGAGTGGACATCTTCCTGCTACAATCTGCGGAGTCTCGTCCTCCGTCGCCGGGGTCGTATCATGAAAGAGATTAAAGGAAGGATCCACATCAAGTACCTGAAACGCTGGACGTAAAAAGGATAAATTCCCCTTGATGACGTTTTTGTGTAAAGTCTATTTATGGTTCTGCATTAAATAGATGCACAACAGGAAGGAAGGAAGGAAGGAAAGGAAGGAAGGAAGGAAGGAAGAAAGGAAGAAAGGAAGAAAGAAAGGAAGAAAGGAAGAAAGAAAGAAAGAAAGAAAGAAAGAAAGAAAGGAAGAAAGGAAGAAAGAAAGAAAGAAAGAAAGAAAGAAAGAAAGAAAGAAAGAAAGAAAGAAAGAAAGGAAGGAAGGAAGGAAGGAAGGAAGGAAATGAGCAAGAAAGAAAGAAAGAAAGAAAGAAAGAAAGAAAGAAAGAAGAAATGAGCCTGAAAGAAAGAAAGAAAGAAAGAAAGAAAGAAAGAAAAGAAAGAAAGAAAGAAAGAAAGAAAGAAAGAAAGAAAGAAAGAAAGAAAGAAAGAAAGGAAGGAAGGAAGGAAGGAAGGAGGAAGGAAGGAAATGAGCCAGAAAGAAAGAAAGAAAGAAAGAAAGAAGAAATGAGCCTGAAAGAAAGAAGAAAGAAAGAAAGAAAGAAAGAAAGAAAGAAAGAAAGAAAGAAAGAAAGAAAGAAAGAAAGAAAGAAAGAAAGAAAGAAAGAAAGAAAGAAAGAAAGAAAGAAAGAAAGAAAGAAAGAAAGAAAGAAAGAAAGAAAGAATGAAAGAAAGAAAGAAAGCGATAAATTCCCATTGATGACGTTTAGTAGCATTTAGTATCTTTTAGAGCAGTGATTTGGAGGTGAGTTTAATTGGTATTTTTTTTATCGTCATTTTTATCGTTAATGGGATAAATAATAAAAATTATTGTGATACATTTTTTAGCCCAAACCGCCCCATCCCTACTGGCCGGACCAGGAGTCCACCGGGGTCACCGAGGTCACTGAGGTCACCGGGGTCACCGACGTCACCGGGGTCACAGAGGTCACAGAGGTCACCGAGGTCACCGAGGTCACTGAGGTCACAGAGGTCACCGAGGTCACTGAGGTCACTGAGGTCACAGAGGTCACTGAGGTCACAGAGGTC
>NC_084606.1:6476697-6529197 GCF_033807715.1 Cololabis saira | reverse complement strand
AAAATTCGAGGAGTTATGAATTATTGTAGTCGGGGATAAACCTTCCTCAGTAGAAATAAATGCACTGGGGGCGCATTTGAGACCCATCCAAGATGGCGGCCGCGCTAAATATCAGCTCCAATAGGCAGCGGCAGTCTATGAGGTGTCTACAGGGGTGCGGGGGTGGCCGCGGTCGTACTTGATAGTACTTAAAGGAGACCTATTATGAAAAACACGTTTTGTCTTGCTTTATCGTATATAAAGTGGTGTCCCCTCAGCCTGCCAAGTAGTAGTAGTAGCAGTAGCAGTAGCAGTAGCAGTAGTAGTAGTAGTAGTAGTAGCAGTAGCAGTAGTAGTAGCAGCAGCAGTCGCAGTAGTAGTAGCAGTAGTAGTAGCAGCAGTAGTAGCAGCAGCAGTAGCAGTAGCAGCAGTAGTAGCAGTTGCAGTAGCAGTAGTAGTACCACTAGTAGTACTAGTAAATGATGGTCCTGTTGTCTTTCAGATCCTGGATCTGTCCTATAACCGGATCTCGGTGCTGCCGGCTCTAATGCTCCACCCTCTGCTGGCCATAGAGACCCTGTACCTGGAGGGGAACCAGGTGGGACCCCTGATACCCCCCAGCCGGGATGATACCCCCCTGCTGCTGCTGGTCCTAAACCGGAGGTGTTTCCTGTCCCCCCAGATCCGGCTGATGCCGGACCAGTGGTTCAGCCAGAAGGAGGAGATCCCCTACCTGTTCCTGTCCGGGAACCCCTGGTCCTGCTCCTGCTCCCTGGGCTACTTCAGGACCTACCTGGAGGAGTACGATTATAACGTCTACGTCCGAGACGGCCGGGTCATCAACTCCGACGTAAATAGTGTGGTGAGTCCCGGGAACCAAGACCAGCTGACCCCCTTTGGTCTGACGGGGCTTTAGTCCTGATCGTAGAACTGAAACTACGATCAGTCTGGGAGAAGCTGACCCAACCCTCGAACCGTTTCGTTTCGTTTACACCGTGTAACTGCATGCGAGCGTCCGACTATCACGCCGAGCTGCGTGACATCGGACGCTCTCTGTCCACACTGAAGCCGTTAAACTCGCGGCCAGTTAGGACAGTCCAACAGAAAATAAAGCAATGGAATTAATTTTGTCACTGAAGTTCGATCGCATCGCATGTGACACGCTTTAATAGTGTACGGAGCCGCTGCTCTTCTGCCCGGAGAGGCTTTGTTCCCTCCCCTGCTACACGTCATTCAAGCAGCCAATCAGCACAGTGCCTCATTATCATAGCCTCCCCTCCCCTCAGAATCCCCCATAGAGGAGGAGGTTAGAAGCGGTAAAACTAGAGACGTGGCCCACAGGTTGAATTTGTGATTTATGTAGAAAAAACAAGCTTTTGATTGTTTTTAAGACATTCAAGGCCTGTTTAAAATATACATTAAATGCCATAATAGGTCACCTTTAAACCCTGATCCCTCAAACCTTGAACCCTCAAACTTTGACCCCTTGAACTATGACCCCTTGAACCGTGACCCCCTAAAACCTTGACCCCTCAAACCCCGATCCCTCAAACTTCAAACCCTGACCCCTCAAACCTTGACCCCTAAAACCCTGACCCCTCAAACCTTGACCCCTTAAACACTGACTCCTCAAACCCTGACCCCTTAAACCCTGACCCCTCAAACCCTGACCCCTCAAACCTTGACCCCTTAAACCTTGAACCCTCAATCTTTGACCCCTTGAACCGTGACCCCTTAAACATTGACCCCTCAAACCTTGACCCCTTAAACATTGACCTCTCAAACCTTGACCCCTTAAACCTTGACCCCTTAAACATTGACCCCTCAAACCTTGACCCCTTAAACCTTGACCCCTTAAACATTGACCCCTCAAACCTTGACCCCTTAAACCTTGACCTCTCAAACCTTGACCCCTTAAACCTTGACCCCTTAAACATTGACCCCTCAAACCTTGACCCCTTAAACATTGACCCCTCAAACCTTGACCCCTTAAACATTGACCCCTCAAACCTTGACCCCTTAAACATTGACCTCTCAAACCTTGACCCCTTAAACCTTGACCTCTCAAACCTTGACCCCTTAAACCTTGACCCCTTGAACCGTGACCCCTCAAACCTTGACCCCTTAAACCCTGACCCCTTGAACCGTGACCCCCTAAAACATCGAACCCTTGAACCCTGACCCCTTAAACCTCAAATCTTGACCCCTCGAACCCTGACCCCTCAAACACTGACCCCCTAAAACCTTGACCCCTTAAACCTTGGCCCCTTAAACCTTGGCCCCTTAAACCTTGACGCCTTAAACCCTGACCCCTCAAACCCTGATCCCTCAGACGCTGAACCCCTTGAACCCCTTAAACCTTGGACCCCAATCCCTGACCCCTTGAACCCGATCCCAGACCCCCCTAAGACCCGACCCTGGTCCTGGTTCTTCTGTCCTGGATCTGAACGTCTGACTTACTCAGGGGGTCTGGAGGCTCTGAGACTCTAGATTTCTAGTTTATCTAGTCTGCAAGCTTCACTTGCTGAGTCCAGTGTCCTGGAGTAAACGGTTTTACTGGACCAGAACCGGATCCAGGTGTCATTGGTCGGTGTGTTCTGTTTTGCAGGTGTGTGACTCTCCTCCGGAGCACCGAAGTAAACCCGTGATGAGTCTGGAAGAGTCGGATCTGTGCCAGTCCTTGGAGGAAGAAATTGGTGACTACCGGCCACCGACCGACCCACCTGCGTCCCAGACGACCCCTGCGTCCCGGACGACCCCTGCGTCCCGGACGACCCCTGCGTCCCGGACGACACCTGCGTCCCGGACGACCCCTGCGTCCCGGACGACCCCTGCACCTACGACCCCTTTCCCAGAGTCCACAGTCCCGGTCCTGGAGACCCACACCGCCTACTACAACGTGGTGACCTGGTCCTGGTACCAGACCTTCACCAGCTTCGTGGAGTGGTCCGACCACGGCTCAGAGGTGAAAACGGGGGCTTCGGTGGTGGACAAGTTTGACGTGACCTCACATGTGACTCCTGCAGTCAGACTGTCCACCGCGGCGCCGACGACCGCCGCCAAGACCACCACCGAGACCGCCAGACCGACCACACGTGCTCCTGTAATGCCAACAACGCTCAAACTCCTGGTGGTCACAACAACAGAAGCGGCCACGACGCCAAAACTCCCGGTGGTCACCACAACGGAGGCCACCAAAGCTCCGACCGCACCACCGACTGCACCACCGACCGCGGCACCGAGCTCCTCCCCGGCGACCAGCACGCCCGTCGGCGTCCAGCGGCGTCTCAGGGTCACCTCTGCAGGGACCGCTGGGGTTTTCTGCGTTTGGCTGTTCGCTGGCTGCCTGCTGCTGTGTGCGGCGTCGGCGGCCAGCGTCCTGGCGACCGCGGTGTGGCTGGTCACATGGTACCGGAGGGTGTACCGGCCGCTGAGTGCCGCCGTTGCCGTGAGACGGGGAGGCGGCGAGGGGATGATGCTGCTGGTGGCCGGCAGGGCTAAGGACGAGGGCGTGGTGGCCCTGTACCGCTCCGTGCTGTTCATTCAGAGGGAGGCGGCGGAGGACGATGGGGCATCAAGGGTACCAGGGGCGATAGGGGTAGCAGGGGTAGCAGGAGCGAAGGGTGGTGGGGCGGCAGGGGCGGCAGTGGTACCAGGGGCAGCCGAGGTGATAGGGGCAGCAGGGGTAGCAGCGACTGAGGGAGCAAGGAAAGTTATCGCCCTGACGCCGGCAGGAGAAGGGGCGGGGGCTGGAGGTGGGATGGAGGGGAAGGGGGTGTACAGGAAGACCCTGTACCGGCTGCAGAGCAGGGAGGAGGAGATAGAGGGATGGAGGGACGTGATGGAGGAGTCCCGGGTCTCTGGCGAGGCGGGGTGCAGCAGGAGCCGGCGACAGGGGCAGCATCAGGGGGGGGCGTCCAGGAAGCGCTACAGCCTGATCCTGCGGGAGGAGAGGGAGGAGCTGGGGGGGGGCAGAGAGGGGCTAGACTGGGTGGTGGGGGGGTGGGAGACGGGGGAGGAGCCACGGAGCAGCTGGGGGGAGTGGCTGGCACATTACTTACCCAGCATGCCTTGGGGGGTGGCCACACCCCCTGAGCATGAGGCGGCAAAGTGATGTCGCCAGTGGGAGGAGCTTGTGATGGATCTTCCTGTGTAGCAGCTACAGTTTATTTATTTAGCTATAGCAGGGGTCGGCAACCCGCGGCTCTAGAGCCGCATGCCGCTCTTTAGCGCCACCCTAGTGGCTCCTGGAGCTTTTTCAAAAATGTTTGACCTTTTTTTCCTCTTTCTTTCTTTCTTTCTCTTTTTTTCTCTTTTTTTTCTTCCTTTTTCCTTTCCTTTTTTAATCTCGACATTTCGATTTTTTTCTCAACATTTCGACTTTTTTCTAAAAGTTTTGACTTTTTTCTCGACATTTCGACTTTTTTTCGAGATTGTACTTCAACATTAATCTCGAAATTTCGACTTTTTTCTCGACATTTCGACTTTTTTCTCAAAATTCATACTATTTCCTCGACATTTTGACTTTTTTCTCGACATTTCGACTTTTTTCTCGACATTTCGCCTCCGCCATTTGCCTTCATTCTTATACTAGACTTTTCATTTTTTGCGGCTCCAGACATATTTGTTTTTTGTGTTTTTGGTCCAATATGGCTCTTTCAACATTTTGGGTTGCCGACCGCTGAGCTATAGCTACAGCTACAGTCCAGGTGTCTTCTATTACTCCTATTGTCCCGTTGTGGACATTGTCCCCCCCTGTCCTTCTGTAGAGCCCCTGCAGACCTGCGGGGGAAACCCCGTCAGCATGAGCTTGTCACTGCATCTCAACTTTGTTTTAATCATCACTGCATCAGAAATGTGTTTTTATGTTTGAAACCGTTGGTTTTCCTGGATGTACTTTTACTGTTGTACCTGCTAATAAACATGAAATGCAGCTAAAGACAGAAGCAGCGTCTGATTGTCTTCTACAGGACGACCTCTGCAGCCGTTGCACCTTTACAGCTCTTCAGACATTAGATGAACTAATGAATAAAACCTAAAATGATTGAAATAAAAAGAAAGTGCCAACATTCAACCGTCCAGGTTGGACGGTTGAGACAGTTGGTTGGGACTGGGGGCCCTGAGACAATTGGGTGGTACCAGGGGCCTGAGACGGTTGGGTGGTACCAGGGACACGGACGTCTTTATGGATTTACGTCTACAGGAAGAAAACAAACTACTACAAAATACTCGATTAGCAACAACATGGAGGACCACATTATTAGCATCATTTATGTTTCCTGCCATCTGTTCTTTTAATTATTTCCAGGTCCTCCAAGCTATTTATTAAATAAATGGTCTCTGCTCTTGACCAACGTTTACTGCATACAGCCATCTTGAAACTTTGTTTCAAGATGGCTGTATGTATATATACGGTACATGTATACATATATGTATAAATACATACATACAAATATCAGGGGGGATGGTGGATTTTATCATATGGGGACAGATAATTTGTGCTGATTACAAATAATATAATATATCACAAATAATAGCAGTGACCAAAACACCTGCAGAAATACTGCAGGAATGACATAGCAGCAGTTAAATGCAGCCTTCTGTAAGCTTTAAATATCCACTGGGCTTACATCAAATACATCAAAACACAACAATAAAAACAGTTTTCTGAACTTCAATATGACTCTGTCCTTCACAGGATAAGTAACATGGATCACTGCAAAAACTCACAAACTTAACAAGAATATTTGTCTTATTTCTTGTTAAAATGTCTCATTTTAGTAAAAAAAATCTCATCACACTTAAAACAAGACTCATCCCTGGAAAAAAACAACAATTTTCACCTGTTTCAAGTAGATTTTCACTTAAAATAAGCAGAAAAATCTGCTTTGCTTGTAATAAGAAGATAAATATTGTCCCACTGGCAGATTTTCCTACTTATTTCAAGTGAAAATTTACTTGAAACAGGTGAAAATTGTCAAATAAGTTATTTTTCTGGTGTTATTTTTCTGGTGATGACTCTAAATGTTGAAATAGCAGTAAAACCACATTCATTGATGAAATGACATAAGTGATGGAAAGGGGGATGGCAGTTTTACAGGGGGGGATGATTTGGACCGTTTTTATTTCAGGGGGGATGCCATCCCCCCTCATCTCAAGTACTGCATACATATTATATATATATATATATATATATATATATATATATATATATATATATATATATATATATATATATATATATATATATATATATATATATATATATATATATATATATGTATGTGTATATATATGTGAGTTCTGTAGCCACAGCTGCCCTGGGGCAGACTGACGGAAGTGTGGCTGCCATACCGCGCCCAACCGGGTACAACACAATCGACGTTACGCTCGTGCTGCTTTCACGTGCACCTCGAAAACAGCAGCGCTGGAGTGAAGCGCCCCGACAGAGAGAGTAACTCCGTAACCCCCCCCCGTGTGTGTGTGTGTGTGTGTGCCCCCCCCCGTGTGTGTGTGTGTGTGTGTGTGTGTGTGTGTGTGTGTGTGTGTGTGTGTGTGTGTGTGTGTGTGTGTGTGTGTGTGTCTGTGTGTGTGTGTGTCTGTGTGTGTTAGGGTTGCCACCTTTCAGAAATAGAAATAAGGGACTATAATAATGTCCACATCAGCCAGGATGTATAATATAGCCTACAGGTGAAGAATATGGTGTAAAAGTTAATTTATTTCAATAATTCAACTAGAATATGGTGTAAAAGTTAATTTATTTCAATAATTCAACTAGAATATGGTGTAAAAGTTCATTTATTTCAATAATTCAACTAGAATATGGTGTAAAAGTTAATGAAAATACGGGACAAATCGCGTCCCGTATTAGTTCAATACGGGACCCAACATTTTTTTCTCTAATAAAGGACAATTCCGTATTTTACGGGACGGGTGGCAACCCTAGTGTGTTTGTCGGGGGGTTCGGTTCAGGACGGGGAGCTGCGAGTTCCCAGCTTCCCCTGAACGCAGCTCATTTCCGTTAGTTTTTCGTCCAGAGACGGAGATGCAGCTGTCGTTGCTGCTGCTGGTCTGTTGCGGGCTGGGGGGGCTGGGGGTCCCCCGGGTCCCCGCGGCCCCTGCTGAAGGTGAGGGGGCCACTTTTACCGGGGGGGTTTAGATCCACAAACGCTCGGAGGCTCAGAAAGTCACGTGGAAAGTTGCAGGTGTTGTGCAAGTTGCTTCTCATGGACTCATTCTTGTAAACTTTATGAAGTGATTAGTCTCCTCACTCCAAAAGTGTGGCGTGGTCTTGCGTTTCTCCGTGTTTATAAGAACTTCCTGGACTAGTAAAGCAGACGGTATCTCTAGATTTGTATATCCTACTCTCTCTCTTTTTGTTCAAAAATCCCTTTGTAAAGAAATAAATAATACCCTAATTAGTTTTGTCTGGAAAAACAAATGCCATCGTTTAAAAAAAGAGATCTTGGCAGCCCCGAGAGGGGAGGGCGGCATGGAGATGTTAGACTATATGGATATAAACTATACCTTTAAGACAAAATGGATAAAAGAATATTTGAAAAACCCAGAATCTCTTTGGTTTTTTATACCTCAGAATATTTTTGGGAAAGTTGGAGGGTTACCTTTTCTCCTAAATTGTGATTATGATGTTTCAAAATTACCACTAAAATTATCTAAATTTCACCAACAAGCCCTTTCAGCAGCAACACTATGCTTTATCCATAACTTCTCTCCACATAAAACTATTATATGGAACAATGAGTTCATAACTAGGAAAAATAAATCACTATTTCTGAAACATCGGATTGAAAAAGGAATAATATATCTTAAGGATTTACAAAATGATGTAGGTGAAATTTTTAGTTATGAAGAATTTCTTAGATCTAAAATCTTCCCTGTTACCTATAAAGAATTTCAAACAGTGATAAAAGCTATTCCCAGTGGCATTCTCCAATTAATAAAAGGTCATTTTGAAAGGCAAGAGGCAGAGAAAGTTGTCTTTACCTTCTTTATTATTGGTATAAACATTATGAGTCACCATTGTAACAATAAACATATAAGGAATCATTTTTTCAGGAAAAGGAAAATTACACCTCGAGGAAAATGTGTATGGTCTTCCTCTTTCTCTGACATTAATTGGAAAACAACATGGCTCCTTCCACATAAATTTGCTATCTCCAATAAAATTAAAGAAGTTCAATATAAAATTACACATAACATTTACCCCACTAACAAATTTGTGTCAAAATTTGTCAATATTGAGGCCAATTGTGTATTTTGTAATGCTGAAGTGGAAACGATTAGGCACCTTTTCTTTGAATGTAGTTTTTCCCAGATTTTTTGGAAAAAAATTGAAGCTTACATCACATCACATTCCAACATACCAATTAATTTGAATGCCAAAGATATACTGTTATACTATAATAATAAAGATAGGAAAATGCAACACTTAATTAATCTGATTATTCTAATTGCAAAATTCCACATACATAAAACCAAATTTTCCAAAGGTCGACCTTTCTTTCCTGCTTTTGAAATTGATTTCAATAACTACCTTGAATGTATTAAAAGAATTGATAATAAAAAATGTATACACACTGTTAACATAATTGAAGAAATATTTGGAGAAATACTTCCTGGACTCAAAAGACCAACTGTTTAGTCTGAAATGCCGTACTAAACAGTATATACTAAAAAGTATACTTAAATTCGGCACGCTTTTGAGTAAATATCAGTAGTGTGCATTAATTCAGACGTACTATTAAGAGAGCGCACACGGCACTTCCTGCCGTTGGGAGGGGGGGGGGGGGTTGTTACCATGGTAACCTGTCACAGCAGCAGTAGCAGCTGTTACCATGGTAACAGCAGCGGTAGCAGCACCGCTCCGCTCTTTCCCGTGTTTTCTGGCCGAAACAAGATTACATTATATAATGTTATTAAATACGAATATTATAATATTAATATTATATAATAATATTATTATACTTAAGATTATACTTATGACATATACTAGGGGTGTAACAATACACTAATCTCACAATAACGATACGATACGATACGATATTATAGCAGTATTTTTTTAACAACCTTGAATGAGGAACATATGACTGGAAAAAAATTGTCTTTTATTTGAAAGACACAAAATACAAAACAATGCTGTGCATTTGCCCTATTGTTACAGTTTGTAATGCTTTATAACTGTTTAAGTTTTAAAGAGAAAGCCAGGCCAACCATTTTCCACAAACTGAACTAAAAGTAAATGTCAGGTTTGCATTATGCATCTTCAGTTTCATACAAGTACAAATATTTAGCCACAAACTGAATAGTTTCTCTCATGTTTGATTTGACTTTTTTCTTTTCCAGAAATTTAACAACTAAAATTAAATAAATAAAAGTAAATAAATACATACAATTTTACATCATAAAAAAGATTGATTCATGCTCACCTTATAAGTGTAAGAGGAGATTTATTTTTGTTAAGAAGGTTATTTTGGTAATTCAGGGTTGATTATTTTATAAATATATTCTTTATATTCTGATGTAAATCAGGGACTATAATGACACTAGTCAGTTTATCTGTAGTGATTAGTCTGTTTTAGATTGGGCGGAGTGATACGCCACAGTACGGCACTAGGTGCTGTGTTGATGTTCTAAAATCCTACACTGTTGTGCGGACAGTAAAGTGCTCTCGAACTCGGCAGAAGTTGTCCCCGTGTTTATCCTACTCACGGCCCCAAAAAGGTTTAATTTAATAAGGTAAGGCTTAACTCTACACCAGACTTAAAAGTTCAGAGCTCAAACCCTGCAAGAGTCCCGTGATCGGGACCAAAACGGGACTAGTTTCTTCTGAGTGGAGGAAGATTTTGGTCCGCGGGTCGAGGCTCGGTGGGATGTGCGTTACTAGTCAACACAATAGATTAATATTAATAACCCAATATCACGATACACTTTGTCACCTCCACGACACGTTTCGTGACGTTTTTGTATCCCGAAATTTCGTGGCACGATATATTGTTACACCCCTAACATATACGTATCACCTAGCAACCAAACGCCGCTGCATTGCATTGTGGGAAGTTTCTGCTCCTCTAGTGTCCATCAATCCACACAAAAAAATTCTCCATAATGAGTATGGATAGAGTTACTATTGAGTACGTTCTAATGTTTCGGACGCACTAAAAAATCTTGCATACTCATTTTGCTACTCATTAGGGTGGAAGTATGTGATTTCGGACGCAGCTCAAGATTCCTTGTGAACAGAGCATGCGCAGAAAACAAATTCATGTTCCGTTTGATCGGGATATTCCGTTAGGCGTTTATATGACCGAATATTCGGGTTTTAAAAGGAGTAACCCAGGGGTCATATTCAGGTTTTTAAAAACCAAAATATGAGCAAATTCGGGTTATTCAAAGGGTTATTGGCGTTTACATGGCCGTGCAAATTCGGGTTATTGCCAATATTCGGGTTTCATTCATAGTTCTCACCTAAAAATATTGAAATGAACTGAATTTGAACTAGTTCAAAATGAAAATGGTGAACTATGAACGTGAACTGTTCATTTTTAAACTATGTGAACTGAACTTTGAATGAGTTCATGAAAAGTATGAACTTGCACAACACTGGTAAAATTCCTGCAGATAGTGATAAGCGGATCATCATCTGACGCTGCGTCTGCAACGTCTCTCTCTTCACTGGTCATGTAAAGATGCACCGGGCTCGGGCCGCTGTTGCCATGGAGATGGTGCCCGTTGTTATGCTGATGTATGCACTGCATTGTGGGTAATGTAGTGTGAAGACGTCATCTCTTTCGAATATTTTAAATGTGCACGCCGCCCGCTGATGAAATGAGAAGGATTACTCCGTAATAATTGGACCAAAACAGTGTATGGGCTTAAATTAAAGCCATAAATATTTTGTATCTGTAAATAAACTTTGTACTTGTAGAAATATTTTGTGCAAAAAATATTTGTACTTGCAAAACATATTTGTACTTGTAGAAATATTTTGTGCATGTGTAAAACATTTTTGTAGCTGTGGAATTAATATGGATATACAAAGCTACAAACTTTTTATACAGACTTTTTTTACAACTACGAACTATGGCACTGTTTTGAATTGCCAATAATAAGAGCCAATCAGCGATCTTTGGCACGGGTTTCAAAGCGTTTCTGGAGAGCCAATCAGCACATTGGATATACAGGAATATATATATATATACATATATATATATATATATATATATATATATATATATATATATATATATATATATATATATATATATATATATATAACAGTTAGGCACCAAATAAAAATAAGTCACAAATAACTCAAGCATATTTTACATTTTTATACATTACATTACATTTTATGTATTTTATTTAATGGTTCAAATATGTTATTTTGTTATTTGAATTTTTTTAAATTTGTTTTGTTGATGAAAAAATATGTCTCTATTTTTGTGAGGGGGGATATATATTGTTTTCCGGCACTACCTTGTTCTCTATAGCTGATATAACATGAATTACTCCTCTGTGGGATCAATAAAGTTATTATTTTTGCCATCTGAGAAAATTAAATATATTATATTTGGTGCCTAACTGTTTCCCAAGTATATTAGTGCGTGTGTGAATGAATAAATGAGACGTAAAACGTACATTTCTTTGTAGAAAGTCGCTTTATGAAAATAAGTCCATTTACTTGTATTAGTTTGCAGCGCAGTCTTGAACATCCAATATGGCGGCGACGTCAGTAGGCGATGCAATGTGCTGATTGGCTCTCCAGAAATGCTTTGAAACCCGTGCCAAAGATCGCTGATTGGCTCTTATTATTGGCACGTCAAAACAGTGCCATAATTCGCCATAATTCGTAGTTGTAGAAAAAGTTTGTAGCTTTTGTAAAAAAAGTTTGTAGCTTTGTATATCCAATGTTGCACACAGACGAATTAATTCCACAGCTACAAAAATGTTTTACACATGCACAAAATATTTCTACAAGTACAAAGTTTATTTACAGATACAAAATATTTATGGCTTTAATTTGAGCCCATAACAGTGAAGCTGAAACTCACATAATGGGTATGTGTTGCAGATATCCGCAATTCCATTCTTCCTAGTCAAAAAGAGAATTTCAGATATCTACAATGACATTCTTCCTGTCCACAATTGTCATTTCAGATATCTACAACGTCATTCTGCCAGTCATGTGTGTGGGGTTTCTGATTACAGACATCTACAATTCAGTTGCAGATATCCGCTATGTGAATTACGGATATCTGCAACTGAATTACGACTAGCTGTATCTTATTTAATTTAATTTAATTAGTCATAATTCCAGTTCAAGATACCTTTAATTCCCCTCAATTCAAGACATCTACATTGTCTTTTTTAGATATCTTAAAAGTTTTGACTAGTCAGAATGAAGTTGTAGATATCTTGAACTTGAATTATGACTAGTCAAAATGACGTTGTACATATATCTCAAACTGGAATTACGGATAGTCATAATTTAATTGTAGACATCTGTAATCAAGTGATAGATATCTTGAAAGGAATTTTAATTAGAAATATCTCAAATTGGAGATACCTTTAACTTCCATTCTGCCCAGTCAAAATGTAATTACAGTTATCTTGAATTAGAGTTTTGACTAGTCAAAATGATGTTATAGATATCTAGAATGACAATTCTGACTAGTCACAATTAGGCATGGGGCGATATACGATATTATCGTATATCGCGATAAAAAACGGCCGCGATAACGTTATCGTGGGGTACTGTAATTATCGCCAATTTTTTTTTTTTTTTTTTTTTTTTGTCACACAAGGCTACCAGCCAGGTAGAAGCCAGTGTTATTTTTTTCATGTATTTTATTAATATTATTTATTATTATTATTTATTTAATATTTTTTCAGAGAGTAGTACAATCCGTGTGCATTTGACTACTGTGGCACTTTATTTTCACTCAATCTTTGTGTTGGCCATGCAGCTTTTGTTTTGTATACTACAGAGCAGTGCCTTTATTTTATTATTTTTCCAGAGAGCCGTACTAAGTAGCAGGCAGCCAGCCACTGTTAAAGTTTCAGAGAGTAATACAATCAGTGTGCATTTGGCTCTACTTTGTCACTTTATTTCTATTTGTCACTTATTTCTTTCGACTCTCAGGGAAGTATTTTCTTACAAAAAAAGAAAGTTCAAATAAGTACCGGTACTATAGTTTACACTATGTAATGCATAACATTTACAGTACACTATTTGTTCTCGACCTCAAGTGTCACTGTGTTGAGAATGATTTGAGAATAAATGTTCTGAAGGAACCAGTGGATCCACGGTTAGTGTTTTTCCTTGCATTTTAAGAATTTTATAAGCGACACGCTAATATCGTGATAATATCGTAATCGTGATATTTTTGTCCACTAATATCGTGATATGAAATTTTCATATCTTCCCATGCCTAGTCACAATGTAATTACGACTAGTCAAAATGCAGTTGTAAATATCTGCAATGTTTGCAAGGCTTGCCATATTGGAGGATTGACTGCAGTGCTTTTAAGGATTAACACGACTACTAACTAAGGCCACGTTTACACAGAGCCGGTATTTACAAAAACGGATATTTCCCCCTCTACGTTTTGAAAAACACCATAATTTCCAGGAACCTGCATAAATAGCTGTTAAGGTGCTATGAGCAGCCAAACCTACAGGGGGCAGTGTAACGAGAAGATAAAGTCATGCTAGCCAATCAGAATCCTAGAAAAAAACATCAACAAATGACACGAGTAACTTCCAGTTACTTCCAAGATGAACGAGTCTTTCGTTTGGAGTGACAGAGAAGTGGAGTCAACATTTTGACTTTTTTCTTGACATTTCGACTTTTTTCTTGACATTTCGACTTTTTTCTCAACTTTTTTCTCAAAATTCTGACTTTTTTCCTCAAAATTTCGACTCTTTTCTAAAAATTTCGACTTTCTTCTCGACTTTTTTCTCGAAATTTCGACTTTTTTCTCAACCTTTTTCTCAAAATTTCAACTTTTTTGTCAAAATTTCAACTTTTTTCTCGACTTTCTTCTTGACATTTCGACTTTTTTCTAAAAATTTCGACTTTTTTCTCAACTTTTTCCTCAAAATTCGGACTTTTTTCTCAAAATTTCGACTCTTTTCTAAAAATTTCGACTTTCTTCTCGACTTTTCGACTTTTTTCTCGAAATTTCGACTTTTTTCTCAACCTTTTTCTCAAAATTTCAACTTTTTTGTCAAAATTTCGACTTTTTTCTCGACTTTCTTCTCGACATTTCGTCTTTTTTCTCAAAATTTCTCAAAAACGGATATTTCCCCCCCATGTTTTGAAAAATACCATCATTTCCAGGAACCTGCATAAATATCTGTTAAGATGCTATGAGCAGCCAAACCTACAGGGGGCAGTGTAACGAGAAGATAAAGTCATGCTAGCCAATCAGAATCCTGGAAAAAAACATCAACAAATGACACGAGTAACTTCCAGTTACTTCCAAGATGAACGAGAGTCTTTCGTTTGGAGTGACAGAGAAGTGGAGTTACTTCTCGACATTTTGACTTTTTTCTCAAAATTTCAACTTTTTTTTTCAAAATTTCAAATTTTTTCTCGACTTTTTTCACAAAATTTCAACTTTTTTCTCGACTTTTTTCTCGACTTTTTTCTCAAAATTTTTAATTTTTTTCAAAATTTCAACATTTTTCTCGACTTTTGTCACAAAATTTCAACTTTTTTCTCGACTTTTTTCTCAAAATTTCAACTTTTTTCTTGACTTTTTTCTCAAAATTTCAACTTTTTTTTTCAAAATTTCAACTTTTTTCTCGACTTTTTTCACAAAATTTCAACTTTTTTCTCGACTTTTTTCTCAAAATTTATATTTTTTTTCAAAATTTCAACATTTTTCTCGACTTTTGTCACAAAATTTCAACTTTTTTCTCAACTTTTTTCTCAAAATTTCAACTTTTTTCTCAAAATGTCCTATTTTTCCTCGACATTTCATCTTTTTTCTCAAAATTTCTCAACAACGGATATTTTCCCCTCTACGTTTTGAAAAATACCATCATTTCCAGGAACCTGCATAAATATCTGTTAAGGTGCTATGAGCAGCCAAACCTACAGGGGGCAGTGTAACGAGAAGATAAAGTCATGCTAGCCAATCAGAATCCTGGAAAAAAACATCAACAAATGACACGTGTAACTTCCAGTTACTTCCAAGATGAACGAGAGTCTTTGGTTTGGAGTGACAGAGAAGTGGAGTTACTTTTAAAGGGGACATATTATGGCATTTAATGTATATTTTAAAAAGGCCTTGAATGTCTTAAAAACAATCTAAATCTTGTTTTTTCTACATAAATCAGAAATTCAGCCTGTGGGCCATGTCTCTAGTTTTACCGCTTCTAAAGCCTTTTTCTCTGCTTCATTCTGAGGGGGGGGCTATGATAATGAGGCTCTGCGCTGATTGGCTGCTTGAATGACGTGTAGGAGGGGAGGAGACAAAGCGTCGCTCCGGGGAAGAGAGCAGCGGCTGCGTAGCAAAGCGTGTCCACGGTTCTGCGTTAAATCGACACGTACCCTACGCCGTAGGCTCTGCGTTGGTGTAACGCGGAACCATAAATCAGCCTTTAGTCACCTCGTCTTCACACAGGAAGATTTAATTTAATTCTAAACAGTTACACCACAGTTATTTACTCCGATTCCTCATTTCATTTATGTTACAAGACAAATGAATCATGTTAACTGTAAAGAAATCACAACACTGAATTTTCACAAATGGCAACTTTATTGTTGAAATATATAAATAACATTGCTGGCTCAGGAAGGACCGTGCATTTCTTCTAAAGGTGTCGTTGAACAGCTCCAGGTGCTTGGAAAATCTGAAACCATAAAGAGAAGAAAAATGTATTACGGTACTAATAGAGCCGCCGGCGCCCGGCGCTCCGGGCTCGGAGCTCCGGGTCCGGGGCTCCTCGACGGTCCGGTCCGTGAGCAGCTCCGGCAGCAGCTCCGGTGCTCCGGAGCTAAGCTAAATACTTAACCCATGCAAAGATCATACTTTTTAGATAAATATAAATAACATAAAAAAAATAACGTCACTTACCGCTGACTCGTGTGCAGTTGCCGGGTCCGTGCTGTGGGAACTGATCCTTTTATGAGGGTAAATGTCGATGCAAAACCTCATTTTTACTGTTCCCTCGCTGTTCAAACAGCCACCGCTTCTAAACAATGGCTGAAGCTCCAGCCGGCGGAGATAGTTGTGGGCGTGGTTTCAGCAGCGGAGGCCGACCTATGGAAATCTGCTCCCGTCGTGACGTCACAACGGGAGCAGATTCTGAACGGCTCAAAAATGTCACATGACACTGGGGGATTCTGCCGGGCGGGGGTCACAGATAGGGTTGCCACCCGTCCCGTAAAATACGGAATTGTCCTTTATTTGAGAAAAAAATGTTGCGTCCCGTATTGAACTGATACGGGACACGATTTGTACCGTATTTTCATTAACTTTTACACCATATTCTAGTTGAATTATTGAAATAAATTAACTTTTACACCATATTCTAGTTGAATTATTGAAATAAATTAACTTTTACACCATATTCTAGTTGAATTATTGAAATAAATTAACTTTTACACCATATTCTAGTTGAATTATTGAAATAAATTAACTTTTACACCATATTCTAGTTGAATTATTGAAATAAATTAACTTTTACACCATATTCTAGTTGAATTATTGAAATAAATTAACTTTTACACCATATTCTAGTTGAATTATTGAAATAAATTAACTTTTACACCATATTCTAGTTGAATTATTGAAATAAATTAACCTTTACACCGGATTTCTAGTTGAATTATTGAAATAAATTAACTTTTACACCATATTCTAGTTGAATTATTGAAATAAATTAACTTTTACACCATATTTTAGTTTAATTATTGAAATAAATTAACTTTTACACCATATTCTAGTTGAATTATTGAAATAAATTAACCTTTACACCGGATTTCTAGTTGAATTATTGAAATAAATTAACTTTTACACCATATTCTAGTTGAATTATTGAAATAAATTAACTTTTACACACATTTATACACATTTTTATTCAGTTTAGAAGTTTTGGGGCTTTTTTCTTTTGGCTCCTGCGCTGCTGAAATCAGGGCGTCCCTTATTTCTATTTCTGAAAGGTGGCAACCCTAGTCACAGACCTTGCAGAAATTCATGGGATTTCATGTCCCCTGTGCTGGCAGGGTGAGGGGAGACCACTTTATATGTGTTAAAACAAGAAAAAACTTGTTTTTCATAATAGGTCCCCTTAAAGTGTGACGTTAGAATATAAAACAGATAAAATACAAGAAAATATTGACGGGGGCCAAATAAATTGTAAACACAGGTGGCACTCATGACGCTGGTGACGTTTCTGTCGCATAATGTGACGTTCTGAAGCCTAAATGTCCGTTTCTCTCCGTTTACAAGCAAACGTGAAGACAGAGTTTTTGCAAATCTGCACTTTGGCTGGAGTTTTCAGAAATGATGGTTTTTGGTGACTTTGAGCTTCGTTTTCCGTGTAAACAGGGGGTCGGCAACCCGCGGCTCCAGAGCCGCATGCGGCTCTTTAGCGCCGCCCTAGTGGCTCCTGGAGCTTTTTCAAAAATGTTTGACCTTTTTTTCCTTTTTTTCTTCTTTTTTTTTTCTTTTCTTTTTTCCTTCTTTTTTCTTTTTTTCTTTTTTCCTTTTGTTCTGTTTTTTTCTTCCTTTTTCCTTTTTTAATCTCGACATTTTAACTTTTTTCTCGAAATTTTGACTTTTCTCAACATTTCGACTTTTTTCTCCACATTTCGACTTTTTTCTCGAGATTGTACTTCAACATTAATCTCGACATTTCAACTTTTTTCTGGAAATGTTGACTTTATTCTCGACATTTTGACTTTTTTCTAGAAATGTTTACTTTTTTCTCGACATTTCGAATTTTTTCTCGAAGTGCATAATGAAAAAAAAAAATCATCCCCCAGTTATAACTAATATAGAAACATGCAACATGTGTTTCTTCATTCTAAGGCTGATACAAGACTTTTCATTTTTTGCGGCTCCAGACATATTCGTTTTTTGTGTTTTTGGTCCAATATGGCTCTTTCAACTAGGGCTGCAACTAACGACTATTTTAATAGTCGACTAGTCACCGACTATTGAAACGATTAGTCGACTAATCGGATAATTAGTATTTTTTTCTTAAATTTAGTATGTTGCTTTAATTATGTGGCAAATGATAATAAACACGAGAAAGATGGGAACTTCAATGAAAAATACAGGACTGTCTCAGAAAATTAGAATATTGTGATAAAGTCCTTTATCTTCTGTTATGCAATTAAAAAAAACAAAAATGTCATACATTCTGGATTCATTACAAATCAACTGAAATATTGCAAGCCTTTTATTATTTTAATATTGCTGATCATGGCTTACAGCTTAAGAAAACTCAAATATCCTATCTCAAAAAATTCGAATATTCTGGGAATCTTAAACTGTAAGCCATAATCAGCAATGGAGTCACACTTCGACAATATTTTTGGGGCAGGGATGAAGGGATTTTCACGCTTGACAGGGCTGAGGCCCACCAGCAGGGGGGGCAAGCCACCAAGGGATGAAGCCAGAGTCCGAACTATAGCATGCGAACACACGTGTCACACTCACTGCAAACCAAAGAAGTAAATTAAATAAACCAAAAACTGAGCATACGTGGAATGCATACACACAGAAGTAGGACACCACCACCGAAAGGGTTGGCTGCCACCCTGCCGGGAAACGCAAAGAAACAAAAAGGGGTTTAAGGAGGAAAACAAAATAAGTACACAAACATATGAAACCAATATAAACAGCTCAAAAGTAATGGGAGGGGACAAAACCAAAGATTGACCACTGTGGTTGCTGACCACGCACAATATATCAGTTACACAAGGTAACAAGGGCGACAAAACCCAAGTTACCCCAAATTAACCCAAAAGGAGCATCCCCCACACCACACTCCAGACTAGGGTTGCCACCCGTCCCGTAAAATACGGAATTGTCCTTTATTTGAGAAAAAAATGTTGCGTCCCGTATTGAACTAATACGGGACACGATTTGTACCGTATTTTCATTAACTTTTACACCATATTCTAGTTGAATTATTGAAATAAATTAACCTTTACACCATATTCTAGTTGAATTATTGTATTAAATTAACTTTTACACCATATTCTAGTTGAATTATTGTAATAAATTAACTTTTACACCATATTCTAGTTGAATTATTGAAATAAATTAACTTTTACACCATATTCTAGTTGAATTATTGAAATAAATTAACTTTTACACCATATTCTAGTTGAATTATTGAAATAAATTAACTTTTACACCATATTCTAGTTGAATTATTGAAATAAATTAACTTTTACACCATAATCTAGTTGAATTATTGAAATAAATTAACTTTTACACCATATTCTAGTTGAATTATTGAAATAAATTAACTTTTACACCATATTCTAGTTGAATTATTGAAATAAATTAACCTTTACACCATATTCTAGTTGAATTATTGAAATAAATTAACTTTTACACCATAATCTAGTTGAATTATTGAAATAAATTAACTTTTACACCATATTCTAGTTGAATTATTGAAATAAATTAACTTTTACACCATATTCTTCACCTGTAGGCTATATTATACATTTGGGCTGATGTGGACATACGTAGCATAGGAGGATATTTCAGTTGCTAGTATGGTTGTCTGTCTCTACAGACATGCAAGTTCAATGCTATTAAAGCACTTTAAACTTTAAATCAAAGCATTTTGTTTTTTCATATAAAATAAACACATTTTTATTCAGTTTAGAAGTTTTGGGGCTTTTTTTTTGGCTCCTGCGCTGCTGAAATCAGGGCGTCCCTTATTTCTATTTCTGAAAGGTGGCAACCTTATACAGTACTCAAGTAAATTTACCGTTGACAAGAACGGCAGCGGGACCAAATCCGGCAACCCCTAAAATACATAAACACACTTAGGCTAATTGATGCTACAAATAATAACTGCTGAAAGCAAGATTCGTTAAAAGAGCACATACCAGATGATGCCAGGCGTCTTAATTAATCCTAGTGAGGCTCGCCCAATTCCACAAGTCGCCTGATTAACAGACGCTCGGAGCGAGCCCCAAAACTCACAGAATGCGCGCTGCGCAGACTGGAAGGAAACTGGACGCCGGAACATGCTGAAAAAGCGATCAGGTGCAGGTCTATGGAGTCAAATCAAGGCCAAAAGTTTTGCTAATTTGAAAATAAAATTTGAACCTGAAAATTCTTTTTTACAGTTTCAATTTTATTTTTTTCAGTATCAGATCTTTTTTTCAGTTTCAAATATATTTATTTCAGTTTCAAATCTTTTTTTCAGTTTCAAATCTTTTTTTTTTCAGTTTCACGTCTTTTTTTTTCAGTTTCACTTCTTTTTTTTTCAGTTTCAAATTTTTTTTTCAGGTTCAGACTTTTGGTCCCGATCTGGCGTGGGGGCGTGGCATCAACTGAGAGGGGCGTGGCATCAACCGAGAGGGGCGTGGCTTCATGAGTGACAGCAGAACAGAGAAGGCGGGGGACGTTCTTCAGTCACGTTGCCTTCAGGAAACGTAGGTTGCAGAAGTTATCAGTAGAAGTATGAATCAACACTGTATATACACTATATTCACGTGATTGGCAG
The DNA here is from genome assembly GCF_033807715.1 of Cololabis saira. Classification (NCBI taxonomy): domain Eukaryota; kingdom Metazoa; phylum Chordata; class Actinopteri; order Beloniformes; family Belonidae; genus Cololabis; species Cololabis saira. The sequence goes on along the minus strand of NC_084606.1, from coordinate 6,508,484 downwards.
TGGAAAAAACGGATACTAGTGACACATTTCTGTTTAAAAAGCTGTTTTAGACCGTACTTGGTAGTATGTGGAAGTGGGAAATGTCAAACTTTAAAGTGTGGCTGTTGAACTGTACAGTCTGGCATAGTTTATTGCTTTTATACTGCGATTGGTGCCAAGTACGGTCTAAAACAGCTTTTTAAACAGAAATGTGTCACTAATATCAGTTTTTTCCACTGCCAATCACGTGAATATGGTGTATATACAGTGTTGAATCAAACTTCTACTGATATCTTCTGCAACCTATGTTTCCTGAAGGCAACATGACTGAGGAACGTCCCCCGCCCTCTCTGTTCTGCTGTCACTCATGATGCCACGCCCCTCTCAGTTGATGCCACGCCCCCCACGCCAGATCGGGGCCAAAAGTCTGAACCTGAAAAAAAGATTTGAAACTGAAATAAAAATATGTGAAACTGAAAAAAAGATCTGATACTGAAAAAAATAAAATTGAAACTGTAAAAAATAATTTTCAGGTTCAAATTTTATTTTCAAATTAGCAAAACTTTTGGCCTTGATTTGGCTCCATACAGGTCGGCAGTAAATTAAAAGTAGAAAAGGTGCCATCACAGCATGCTGAAAACATAGACTACGTACCAGTTGCAATTAAGCACGGAATCTTGCTGCAAGATCCGCTTCTGACACGAGCCGGCCGAAGCCACAGGTGGGAGAGGAACGAGACAGGAAACCGACCGGGACCCGCAGTGGGCGGGGGCGAAGAGTCGCGCTTTGTTTCCGGGTTCCCCATCACCTCCCCTTAAATAGGCCAGCGACGCACGCCATTGGTCGAGGCTCCTCACTCACAAATAAGCACTTAGTGCGTCTTACCACAAACTGATAGGAATTCCAGATTAAGGAGCCTCTATAAGCAAAAGAAAACTGGCTGTGTGTAGTGCGACAAAAAGGGGGAGGAAGTTTATTACTGTCTTGTGTTGTAAGAACGGACCTGAGAGTTGGCTGTAAACAATTCATGAAAAGATTTAGGAAGCAAGTGGGAGAAATTGATACATTTATAAATAAATATGCATGATTGAAGTATGTTTATATCGTATACTGACAATATGTGAAGTTTCCTAAACGGATCCTTCAAAATACATGACCCATGACATGAATTGCATTACACTTTGTGAACATTATACGATAAAGAGGAAAAGAAAACAACAATTCTATGGCTTCATTTGATATTCATTCAGTCATTGGCCTTTATTTAACCAGGCAGGGGCCTCATCTATAAAGCTTGCTTGCGCAGAAAAAGCGCCTGAAAGTTGCGGAAGCCACCTTCCACGCAAATCCTCGGATCTAAAAAGAAAAAACTAACCGAAAAATCTGCGTATCTTTACGGCAACTAGGACCCTCCCGTAAGAATCTACTTAAGACACGGGGAACTGGCGAGGCAGGCTGTGAGGTGGTGAAATGAAGCCAGATTCATGTCATACTCTTAATAATGTCATCACATATCACAACATATGTCAGGCTTAAAATAATAAAATAATAAAATAAAATAATATAGCGCTGATCGTGTCCGTCTGTGTGTGAAGCTGTCAGTCAGGACTCTGGAGCTGCTGGAGCTGCAGCCTCTTCTTCACCCGCTTTAGGACAGAACAAATGAGGGGCTGCGTTTAGGGAGCCCCACGGAGCCCCTCATTTCTTCCCTAAAGGGACACAGATTTTTTTTCATATATATGAGTTTTACGCGCGCGTGAAACCTTTATGTGCTGCTTGTATATGGTGCCTAAATTAGGGTCCCGCGTTAAAACGACGCAGAGCCTACGGCGTAGGGTCTGCGTCGGTGACGCGGAACCATAAACCCGCCCTGAGCAGCTCTGAGGGGAGACGGGGGGAGGAGGGGGAGTGGGGCTGCGGGGCCGTTTTCGTATCGCTTTCATACAGTGTCTTGATAATTTGCAATTTAAGGCTGATCCTACCGTTAGTTTTTAAACTGTAAAAAGTAAGGGGGAAAAAAAACATGGTTTCGAAAAGACGGGGGGCATGTCCCCCCTGTTGCGCCAGGGAACTCACGGCGTTTAGCGCAGCAACGGCGTGCTGCCACCCACTCACTTTATTTTATTGTATACTATTTATATACCGGTAGTTATTCTAACTTTTACTGTGACCACCAAATAATGTGGTTTTCCTGTCCTCCACATCATCTACAACATCTAGGTCTCCGTGAAAGTCAGTGTCACGGTGGCTGCTACTTCTAATTCATTCTGACGCCAAACCATGGATCTGCGCCAAACAGGCTGCAGAAAGCCACTGCGCATGCTCAGCAGGCTCATCCATATGCATTTCTGGGCGTGTAAAGGGGCGGATTCAGCTACGCAACCTTCCAGCTGGACTGCGTGGAAGTCTGCGTGCACATGGTTTTATTGATCCGGATTTTTTTTTGCGCACGGCATTTTCGGCTTTTGAGAGTACGTGCACTTTTAGTATGAATCCTACGCACTCCATTTTAAATGAGGCCCCAGGTCATTAAGAACATTCTTATTTACAATGACGGCCTGGCAAGAGACAAGGATCACTTGGAGGGGAAAGGAAGTGGTTTAGGGAATAAAACAGAGTAAAATTGTAGCTCTACAAAGGTAAAAAACCATTAGGTAGCACTTTTTCGCAAAGCAGCAGAAATTGGCAGAACACCGGTCTCTCGTCCAGGATCTAAAGGTCCAAAGATCCTCTATACAGAAGATAGCGCATTACCGTTACAGCCAATGGTATGAAATCGTATCCACTTCCTGTCTCCTAAGTGGGCGTGGCCGCCCCTCTGACCTCACTTCCTGTCTCCTAAGTGGGCGTGGCCGCCCCTCTCCCCACATCGTTTTGGAACATACAACACTAGATACAGTACAACTTTAATATTTGCGCCTTATTTTGCCGCTTGTTTTTTATCTGCTACTTTAATGTCTGATATCAACCTGATATCAATCATCGGATCAGTCTAATATTCTTTTTTTCCCTTCCAAAAAGACTTCAATAATAACAATAACGGTATTATTAAGCAAAGAAGCAAGTTTCATTTTAATTTTAAATTTCAGTTTATCTGATGGGAAAACGACTTTAGACGGTAGAGTTTATAGAACGTCTCTGACCGGTCTCTCCTCCCGGGACCCGGACCAACAGTTGTCCACCCGTGTGTGTGTCCAGGCAGAGCTCCGCCCCCCTCGGCGGTGGCTGCAGCCGTTAGCGGAGACGGCGTGCTAACGTGTGACGTCACGCCGCCGGTCCGCGGGCTGCAGGTGGAGATGCTGGAGTGGTACCACGTGAGCGGCGGGTCCGAGCGGACGGCCTACGTCCACCGCAGGAACGAGGACATGAGGAAGGACATCGCAGACGAGTTCCGGGGTCGGACGGAGCTCGGCGAGGACGGATCCCTGAAGATACGACACCTCACGCCCAACGACAGCGGCCAGTACCGGTGGGTACCGGCTAAGGTGCAGGGGAAGACGTGTTCTCCACTTCATCCTAGCATGGTGTCCTAGCATGGCCTCCTAGCAATCTATCCTAGCATGTTGTGCTAGCATGGTCTCCTAGCATGTTGTCTTAGCAGTTTATCCTAGCATGGAATCTAGGGGTGTAACGATACACTAATCTCACGATACGGTACGATACACGATATTGAGGTCACGATAACGATACGATACAATATTATAGCAGTATTTTTTTAACAACCTTGAATGAGGAACATATGACTGGAAAAAATGTATTTTATTTGAAAGACACAAAATACAAAACAATACTGTGCATTTGCCCTATTGTTACAGTTTGTAATGATTTATAACTGTTTAAGTTTGAAAGAGAAAGCCAGGCCAACCATTTTCCACAAACTGAACTAAAAGTAAATGTCAGGTTTGCATTATGCATCTTCAGTTTCATACAAGTACAAATATTTTGCCACAAACTGAATAGTTGCTCTCATGTATGATTTGACTTTTTTCTTTTCCAGAAATTTAACAACTAAAATTAAATAAATAAATAAATAAAAGTAAATAAATACATAATTTTACATCATAAAAAGATTGATTCATGCTCACCTTATAAGTGTAAGAGGAGATTTATTTTTGTTAAGAAGGTTATTTTGGTAATTCAGGGTTCATTATTTTATAAATATATTCTTTATATTCTGATGTAAATCAGGGACTATAATGACACTAGTCAGTTTATCTGTAGTGATTAGTCTGTTTTAGATTGGGCGTAGTGATACGCCACAGTACGGCACTAGGTGCCGTACTGCTCCCTCCCCTAGCTCCCTCCCCTTACCCCCCTAGGCTGCATTTGTAAATAAGAAATGTGTTCTTAATCTGCTTGCCTGGTTAAATAAAGGTACACTGGAGCTCAGCAGAAGTTGTCCCCGTGTTTATCCTACTCACAACCCCAAAAAGGTTTAATTTTAATAAGGTAAGGCTTAACTCTACACCAGCCTTACATCAGTAAAAGTTCAGAGCTCAAAACCCTGCAAGAGTCCCGTGATCGGGACCAAAACGGTACTAGTTTCTTCTGAGTGGAGTAAGATTTTGGTCTGCGGGTCGAGGCGCGGTCGGATGCGCGTTTTTAGTCAAAACAATATATTAATATTAATAACCCAATATCGCGATACACTTAGTCACCTCCACGACACGTTTCGTGGCGTTTTTGTATCCCGAAATTTCGTTGCACGATATATTGTTACACCCCTAATGGAATCCTAGTATTTTCTCCTAGCATGTTCTCCTAGCATGTTCCCCTAACATATTCTCCTAACATGTTCCCCTAGCATGTTCTCCTAGCATGTTGTCCTAGCACTTTCTCCTAGCATGTTGTCCTAGCACTTTCTCCTAGCATGTTGTCCTAGCACTTTCTCCTAGCATGTTGTCCTAGCACTTTCTCCTAGCATGTTGTCCTAGCACTTTCTCCTAGCATGTTCTCCTAGCAAGTTGTCTTAGCAATTTCTCATAAACCTTTATCCTAACATGTTCTCCTAACATGTTCCCCTAACATGTTAGGAGAACATGTTCTCTGTGAATGGGCGGCCTTAAATAAGGGGAAGTAAGGCGGCTGAGGCAGAAATAAAGTTAACCCTTGTGTGGGCATTTATTATATACCATAAGACAGATCACTGACAACAACCTTCACCACCCCGGTTGAGCTCTTATAAACCCTCCCCACATAGATTGGGCAAGACCACATTCCAGCATAGGGATTCAGTTTACACACACAAACACATAGCGCTCATCACTTGGCCAAGAGTATTTAAATAATATATTACATCATCCCCCTTACTATAATTATAATATATATTGGCCCACATCCGATCTATGTGTGGCTCCATAAACACAAATTGCACATAATTATAGAGCCACACCCCTCTCTTGCTTCCCACACTTAGCACTTTCTCCTAGCATGGTCTCCTGGCATGTTGTCTTAGCACTTTCTCCTAGCATGGACAGCTAGTACTTTCTCCTAGCATGTTGTCTTAGCACTTTCTCCTAGCATGGACAGCTAGTACTTTCTCCTTGACTCCTTTCTCCTTGTCTTAGCACTTTCTCCTAGCATGGACTCCTAGTACTTTCTCCTGGTATGTTGTCCTAGCATGTTCTCCTAGCATGTTGCCCTAGCATGGTCTCCTAGCATGTTGTCCTAGCACTTTCTCCTAGCATGTTCTCCTAGCATGTTGTCCTTGCACTTTCTCCTAGCATGTTCTCCTAGCAAGTTGCCTTAGCACTTTCTCATAAAACTTTATCCTAGCAAGTTATCCTAGCATGTTCTCCTACCATGTTCTCCTAGCATGTTCCCCTAGCATGTTGTCCTAGCATGTTCTCCTAGCATGTTCTCCTAGCATGTTGTCCTAGCATGTTCTGAGCGGAACATGTTCCACATGTTGCGGCTGATGTTTGAATCTTTCTTCTGGTCCAGGTGTGTAGTTTGGAGACGGTCCAGAGCCGAAGCTTCAGTCTCGCTCCGCGTCTGTAAGTTCTGAGTGTTTTTCTGCGTCATCTTCAGTTTAGTGGTTTTAGTTCTCCCCGTCGTGTTGGACTTGATTGAGTTCCAGGAACTAGTGTTCATGGGAAAAAGACGTGTGTGTTTGCAGTCCAGGTGGAGAGGCTGGACGTGGGCGTGTCCCGGACCGCGGACAACCAGCTGCTCATCCTGTGTGAGACCAGGGTCCGGAACCTGCCGCCGAAGCCCCTCCCCCTGATGCCACTGAAGCTCTCCCTTTTGGACGCCGGCGGGAAGCCCCTCCCCCTTTTGGACGCCGGCGGGAAGCCCCTCCCCCTTTTGGACGCCGGCGGGAAGCCCCTCCCCTTGGTGCCGGGGTCGTGGGTCGGTGCGGATCAGGTCCACTCGGTCAGAGCCAGGTTCCCCCCCCGAGGTAAACAAAACCTGATCGATACTTTACACATTTGTACTCAACCTGTCCAGAGATGATCATTTAAAACCTAAACTGCAACCAGGACTAGTAGATCCAAAACCAGGACTAGTAGATCTGAAACCAGGACTAGTATATCCGAAACCAGGACTAGTGGAAATAAAACCAGGACTAGTAGACCTGAAACCAGGACTAGTAGAACTGAAACCAGGACTAGTAGAGCTGAAACCAGGACTAGTAGAAATAAAATCAGGACTAGTAGAGCTGAAACCAGGACTAGTAGAAATAAAACCAGGACTAGTAGACCTGAAACCAGGACTAGTAGAGCTGAAACCAGGACTAGTAAACCTGAAACCAGGACTAGTAAACCTGAATCTAGGACTCGTAGATCTGAAACCAGGACTAGTAGAAATAAAACCAGGACTAGTAGACCTGAAACCAGGACTAGTAGAACTGAAACCAGGACTAGTAGAGCTGAAACCAGGACTAGTAGACCTGAAACCAGGACTAGTAGAACTGAAACCAGGACTAGTAGAACTGAAACCAGGGCTAGTAAACATGAAACCAGGACTAGTAGAACTGAAACCAGGACTAGTAGAACTGAAACCAGGACTAGTAGACCTGATACAAGGACTAGTAAACCTGAAACCAGGACTAGTAAACCTGAAACTAGGACTCGTAGATCTGAAACCAGGACTAGTAGACCTGAAACCAGGACTAGTAAACATGAAACCAGGACTAGTAAACCTGAAACTAGGACTCGTAGATCTGAAACCAGGACTAGTAGAACTGAAACTAAGACTAGTAGACCTGATACAAGGACTAGTAAACCTGAAACCAGGACTAGTAAACCTGAAACTAGGACTCGTAGATCTGAAACCAGGACTAGTAGACCTGAAACCAGGACTAGTAAACCTGAAACCAGGACTAGTAAACCTGAAACTAGGACTCGTAGATCTGAAACCAGGACTAGTGGAACTGAAACCAGGACTAGTAGAGCTGAAACCAGGACTAGTAGAACTGAAACCAGGACTAGTAGAAGTGAAACCAGGACTAGTAGAACTGAAACCAGGACTAGTATACCTGAAACCAGGACTAGTAGAACTGAAACCAGGACTAGTAGAACTGAAACCAGGACTAGTAGAAATAAAACCAGGACTAGTAGACCTGAAACCAGGACTAGTAGAGCTGAAACCAGGACTAGTAGAAATAAAATCAGGACTAGTAGACCTGAAACCAGGACTAGTAGAACTGAAACCAGGACTAGTAGAACTGAAACCAGGACTAGCAGAACTGAAACCAGGACTAGTAGAGCTGAAACCAGGACTAGTAGAACTGAAACCAGGACTAGTAGAGCTGAAACCAGGACTAGTAGAACTGAAACCAGGACTAGTAACTGAAACCAGGACTAGTAGACCTGAAACCAGGACTCGTAGATCTGAAACCAGGACTAGTAGACCTGAAACCAGGACTAGTAAACCTGAAACCAGGACTAGTAAACCTGAAACTAGGACTCGTAGATCTGAAACCAGGACTAGTGGAACTGAAACCAGGACTAGTAGAGCTGAAACCAGGACTAGTAGAACTGAAACCAGGACTAGTAGAAGTGAAACCAGGACTAGTAGAACTGAAACCAGGACTAGTATACCTGAAACCAGGACTAGTAGAACTGAAACCAGGACTAGTAGAACTGAAACCAGGACTAGTAGAAATAAAACCAGGACTAGTAGACCTGAAACCAGGACTAGTAGAGCTGAAACCAGGACTAGTAGAAATAAAATCAGGACTAGTAGACCTGAAACCAGGACTAGTAGAACTGAAACCAGGACTAGTAGAACTGAAACCAGGACTAGCAGAACTGAAACCAGGACTAGTAGAGCTGAAACCAGGACTAGTAGAACTGAAACCAGGACTAGTAGAGCTGAAACCAGGACTAGTAGAACTGAAACCAGGACTAGTAGAACTGAAACCAGGACTAGTAGACCTGGAACCAGGACTAGTAGACCTGAAACCAGGACTAGTAGATCCAAAACCAGGACTAGTAGAACTGAAACCAGGACTAGTAGATCCAAAACCAGGACTAGTAGAACTGGAACCAGGACTAGTAGAACTGAAACCAGGACTAGTAGATCCAAAACCAGGACTAGTAGAGCTGAAACCAGGACTAGTAACTGAAACCAGGACTAGTAGAACTGAAACCAGGACTAGTAGAACTGGAACCAGGACTAGTAGAACTGAAACCAGGACTAGTAGAGCTGAAACCAGGACTAGTAGAAATAAAATCAGGACTAGTAGAGCTGAAACCAGGACTAGTAGAAATAAAACCAGGACTAGTAGACCTGAAACCAGGACTAGTAGAGCTGAAACCAGGACTAGTAGACCTGAAACCAGGACTAGTAGAACTGAAACCAGGACTAGTGGAACTGAAACCAGGACTAGTAGACCTGAAACCAGGACTAGTAAACATGAAACCAGGACTAGTAGAACTGAAACCAGGACTAGTGGAACTGAAACTAAGACTAGTAGACCTGATACAAGGACTAGTAAACCTGAAACCAGGACTAGTAAACCTGAAACTAGGACTCGTAGATCTGAAATCAGGACTAGTAGAAATAAAACCAGGACTAGTAGACCTGAAACCAGGACTAGTAGAACTGAAACCAGGACTAGTAGAGCTGAAACCAGGACTAGTAGACCTGAAACCAGGACTAGTAGAACTGAAACCAGGACTAGTGGAACTGAAACCAGGACTAGTAGACCTGAAACCAGGACTAGTAAACATGAAACCAGGACTAATAGAACTGAAACCAGGACTAGTGGAACTGAAACTAAGACTAGTAGACCTGATACAAGGACTAGTAAACCTGAAACCAGGACTAGTAAACCTGAAACTAGGACTCGTAGATCTGAAACCAGGACTAGTAAACCTGAAACCAGGACTAGTAAACCTGAAACTAGGACTTGTAGATCTGAAATCAGGACTAGTGGAACTGAAACTAAGACTAGTAGACCTGATACAAGGACTAGTAAACCTGAAACCAGGACTAGTAAACCTGAAACCAGGACTAGTAAACCTGAAACTAGGACTCGTAGATCTGAAACCAGGACTAGTAGAACTGAAACTAAGACTAGTAGACCTGATACAAGGACTAGTAAACCTGAAACCAGGACTAGTAAACCTGAAACCAGGACTAGTAAACCTGAAACTAGGACTTGTAGATCTGAAATCAGGACTAGTGGAACTGAAACCAGGACTAGTAGACCTGAAACCAGGACTAGTAAACCTGAAACTAGGACTCGTAGATCTGAAACCAGGACTAGTAGACCTGAAACCAGGACTAGTAGAACTGAAACCAGGACTAGTAAACCTGAAACTAGGACTTGTAGAGCTGAAACCAGGACTAGTAGAAGTGAAACCAGGACTAGTAGACCTGAAACCAGGACTAGTAGAACTGAAACCAGGACTAGTAACTGAAACCAGGACTAGTAGACCTGAAACCAGGACCAGTAAACCTGAAACTAGGACTTGTAGAGCTGAAACCAGGACTAGTAGAAGTGAAACCAGGACTAGTAGACCTGAAACCAGGACTAGTAGAACTGAAACCAGGACTAGTAGAAATAAAACCAGGACTAGTAGACCTGAAACCAGGACTAGTAGAAATAAAATCAGGACTAGTAGAACTGAAACCAGGACTACTAGAGCTGAAACCAGGACTAGTAGAACTGAAACCAGGACTAGTAGACCTGAAACCAGGACTAGTAGAACTGAAACCAGGACTAGTAGAACTGAAACCAGGACTAGTAGAACTGAAACCAGGACTAGTAGAGCTGAAACCAGGACTAGTAGAACTGAAACCAGGACTAGTAACTGAAACCAGGACTAGTAGAGCTGAAACCAGGACTAGTAGAACTGAAACCAGGACTAGTAGAGCTGAAACCAGGACTAGTAGAACTGAAACCAGGACTAGTAACTGAAACCAGGACTAGTAGAGCTGAAACCAGGACTAGTAACTGAAACCAGGACTAGTAGACCTGAAACCAGGACTAGTAGACCTGAAACCAGGACTAGTAGATCCAAAACCAGGACTAGTAGACCTGAAACCAGGACTAGTAGATCCAAAACCAGGACTAGTAGATCCAAAACCAGGACTAGTAGACCTGAAACCAGGACTAGTATACCTGATACAAGGACTAGTAGAAATAAAACCAGGACTAGTAGAACTGAAACCAGGACTAGTAGACCTGATACAAGGACTAGTAAACCTGAAACCAGGACTAGTAAACCTGAAACTAGGACTCGTAGATCTGAAACCAGGACTAGTAGACCTGAAACCAGGACTAGTAAACCTGAAACCAGGACTAGTAAACCTGAAACTAGGACTCGTAGATCTGAAACCAGGACTAGTAGAACTGAAACTAAGACTAGTAGACCTGATACAAGGACTAGTAAACCTGAAACCAGGACTAGTAAACCTGAAACTAGGACTCGTAGATCTGAAACCAGGACTAGTAGACCTGAAACCAGGACTAGTAAACCTGAAACCAGGACTAGTAAACCTGAAACTAGGACTTGTAGATCTGAAACCAGGACTTGTAGATCTGAAATCAGGACTAGTGGAACTGAAACCAGGACTAGTAGAAGTGAAACCAGGACTAGTAGAACTGAAACCAGGACTAGTAGACCTGAAACCAGGACTAGTAGAACTGAAACCAGGACTAGTAGAACTGAAACCAGGACTAGTAGAAGTGAAACCAGGACTAGTAGAACTGAAACCAGGACTAGTAGACCTGAAACCAGGACTAGTAGAACTGAAACCAGGACTAGTAGAACTGAAACCAGGACTAGTAGAAGTGAAACCAGGACTAGTAGAACTGAAACCAGGACTAGTAGACCTGAAACCAGGACTAGTAGAACTGAAACCAGGACTAGTAGAACTGAAACCAGGACTAGTAGAAATAAAACCAGGACTAGTAGACCTGAAACCAGGACTAGTAGAGCTGAAACCAGGACTAGTAGAAATAAAATCAGGACTAGTAGACCTGAAACCAGGACTAGTAGAACTGAAACCAGGACTAGTAGAACTGAAACCAGGACTAGCAGAACTGAAACCAGGACTAGTAGAGCTGAAACCAGGACTAGTAGAACTGAAACCAGGACTAGTAGAGCTGAAACCAGGACTAGTAGAACTGAAACCAGGACTGGTAACTGAAACCAGGACTAGTAGAGCTGAAACCAGGACTAGTAACTGAAACCAGGACTAGTAGACCTGAAACCAGGACTAGTAGACCTGAAACCAGGACTAGTAGATCCAAAACCAGGACTAGTAGAACTGAAACCAGGACTAGTAGATCCAAAACCAGGACTAGTAGAACTGGAACCAGGACTAGTAGAACTGAAACCAGGACTAGTAGATCCAAAACCAGGACTAGTAGAGCTGAAACCAGGACTAGTAACTGAAACCAGGACTAGTAGAACTGAAACCAGGACTAGTAGAACTGGAACCAGGACTAGTAGAACTGAAACCAGGACTAGTAGAGCTGAAACCAGGACTAGTAGAAATAAAATCAGGACTAGTAGAGCTGAAACCAGGACTAGTAGAAATAAAACCAGGACTAGTAGACCTGAAACCAGGACTAGTAGATCTGAAATCAGGACTAGTAGAAATAAAACCAGGACTAGTAGACCTGAAACCAGGACTAGTAGAACTGAAACCAGGACTAGTAGAGCTGAAACCAGGACTAGTAGAGCTGAAACCAGGACTAGTGGAACTGAAACCAGGACTAGTAGACCTGAAACCAGGACTAGTAAACATGAAACCAGGACTAGTAGAACTGAAACCAGGACTAGTGGAACTGAAACTAAGACTAGTAGACCTGATACAAGGACTAGTAAACCTGAAACCACGACTAGTAAACCTGAAACCAGGACTAGTAAACCTGAAACTAGGACTCGTAGATCTGAAACCAGGACTAGTAGAACTGAAACTAAGACTAGTAGACCTGATACAAGGACTAGTAGAAATAAAACCACGACTAGTAAACCTGAAACCAGGACTAGTAGACCTGAAACCAGGACTAGTAAACCTGAAACCAGGACTAGTAAACCTGAAACTAGGACTTGTAGATCTGAAATCAGGACTAGTGGAACTGAAACCAGGACTAGTAGACCTGAAACCAGGACTAGTAAACCTGAAACTAGGACTCGTAGATCTGAAACCAGGACTAGTAGACCTGAAACCAGGACTAGTAAACCTGAAACCAGGACTAGTAAACCTGAAACTAGGACTTGTAGAGCTGAAACCAGGACTAGTAGAAGTGAAACCAGGACTAGTAGACCTGAAACCAGGACTAGTAGAACTGAAACCAGGACTAGTAACTGAAACCAGGACTAGTAGACCTGAAACCAGGACTAGTAAACCTGAAACTAGGACTTGTAGAGCTGAAACCAGGACTAGTAGAAGTGAAACCAGGACTAGTAGACCTGAAACCAGGACTAGTAGAACTGAAACCAGGACTAGTAGAAATAAAACCAGGACTAGTAGACCTGAAACCAGGACTAGTAGAAATAAAATCAGGACTAGTAGAACTGAAACCAGGACTAGTAGAGCTGAAACCAGGACTAGTAGAACTGAAACCAGGACTAGTAGACCTGAAACCAGGACTAGTAGACCTGAAACCAGGACTAGTAGAACTGAAACCAGGACTAGTAGAACTGAAACCAGGACTAGTAGAACTGAAACCAGGACTAGTAGAGCTGAAACCAGGACTAGTAGAACTGAAACCAGGACTAGTAACTGAAACCAGGACTAGTAGAGCTGAAACCAGGACTAGTAGAACTGAAACCAGGACTAGTAGAGCTGAAACCAGGACTAGTAGAACTGAAACCAGGACTAGTAACTGAAACCAGGACTAGTAGAGCTGAAACCAGGACTAGTAACTGAAACCAGGACTAGTAGACCTGAAACCAGGACTAGTAGACCTGAAACCAGGACTAGTAGATCCAAAACCAGGACTAGTAGACCTGAAACCAGGACTAGTAGATCCAAAACCAGGACTAGTAGATCCAAAACCAGGACTAGTAGAGCTGAAACCAGGACTAGTAAACCTGAAACCAGGACTAGTATACCTGATACAAGGACTAGTAGAAATAAAACCAGGACTAGTAGAACTGAAACCAGGACTAGTAGACCTGAAACTAAGACTAGTATACCTGATACAAGGACTAGTAGAACTGAAACCAGGACTAGTAGAACTGAAACCAGGACTTGTAGAAATAAAATCAGGACTAGTAGAAATTAAATCAGGACTAGTAGACCTGAAACCAGGACTAGTAAACCTGAAACCAGGACTAGTAAACCTGAAACCAGGACTAGTAGAACTGAAACCAGGACTAGTAGAGCTGAAACCAGGACTAGTAGATCTGAAACCAGGACTAGTAGAACTGAAACCAGGACTAGTAGATCTGAAACCAGGACTAGTAGAACTGAAACCAGGACTAGTAGATCTGAAACCAGGACTAGTAGAACTGAAACCAGGACTAGAACTGAAACCAGGACTAGTAGAACTGAAACCAGGACTAGTAGACCTGAAACCAGGACTAGTAGACCTGAAACCAGGACTAGTAAAGTTGGAACCAGGACTAGTAGACCTGGAACCAGGACTAGTAGACCTGAAACCAGGACTTGTAGAAATAAAATCAGGACTAGTAGAAATAAAACCAGGACTAGTAGACCTGAAACCAGGACTAGTAAAGTTGGAACCAGGACTAGTAGACCTGGAACCAGGACTAGTAAACCTGAAACCAGGACTAGTAGAACTGAAACCAGGACTAGTAGAAATAAAACCAGGACTAGTAGAGCTGAAACCAGGACTAGTAGAACTGAAACCAGGACTAGTAGACCTGAAACCAGGACTAGTAACTGAAACCAGGACTAGTAGACCTGAAACCAGGACTAGTAGAGCTGAAACCAGGACTAGTAGAACTGAAACCAGGACTAGTAACTGAAACCAGGACTAGTAGACCTGAAACCAGGACTAGTAACTGAAACCAGGACTAGTAGACCTGAAACCAGGACTAGTAGACCTGAAACCAGGACTAGTAGAACTGAAACCAGGACTAGTAGAACTGAAACCAGGACTAGTAGAACTGAAACCAGGACTAGTAAAACTGAAACCAGGACTAGTAGAGCTGAAACCAGGACTAGTAGAGCTGAAACCAGGACTAGTAGATCTGAAACCAGGACTAGTAGAACTGAAACCAGGACTAGTAGAACTGAAACCAGGACTAGTAAACCTGAAACCAGGACTAGTAGACCTGAAACCAGGACTAGTAGAACTGAAACCAGGACTAGTAGAACTGAAACCAGGACTAGTAGAACTGAAACCAGGACTAGTAGAAACCAGGACTAGTAGAACTGAAACCAGGACTAGTAACTGAAACCAGGACTAGTAGAACTGAAACCAGGACTAGTAACTGAAACCAGGACTAGTAGAGCTGGAACCAGGACTAGTAGAAGTGAAACCAGGACTAGTAGATCTGAAACCAGGACTAGTAGACCTGAAACCAGGACTAGTAACTGAAACCAGGACTAGTAGAACTGAAACCAGGACTAGTAGAGCTGAAACCAGGACTAGTAGAGCTGAAACCAGGACTATAACTGAAACCAGGACTAGTAACTGAAACCAGGACTAGTAGAACTGAAACCAGGACTAGTAACTGAAACCAGGACTAGTAGAACTGAAACCAGGACTAGTAGAACTGAAACCAGGACTAGTAGAACTGAAACCAGGACTAGTAGAACTGAAACCAGGACTAGTAGAAACCAGGACTAGTAGAACTGAAACCAGGACTAGTAGAAACTGGAACCAGGACTAGTAGAACTGAAACCAGGACTAGTAGAACTGAAACCAGGACTAGTAGAACTGAAACCAGGACTAGTAGAAACTGGAACCAGGACTAGTAGAAGTGAAACCAGGACTAGTAGAACTGAAACCAGGACTAGTAGAAACTGGAACCAGGACTAGTAGAAGTGAAACCAGGACTAGTAGAACTGAAACCAGGACTAGTGGAAGTGGTTTAACTGCTTGTCTCCAGGACCCCCGGAGGGCGGGATGTTCACCTGCAGGCTGCAGGTCCCGGAGCTGGACTTGGTGGAGGACCGGAGGATCCGGATCGCTGGTAAATGATCACTAAACGGTTGTCGTAATGGCGACTTTGTATCAGCAGTTCAGGAGTTTCTGCTCCCTTGTTGGTCTTTTCAGACCAGTTCAGTCCCCAAGCCGGACCTGGTCCTCTGTCCTGGACTATTCTGGTTGTCTCCATCCTGCTGGCGGTCCTGGTCCCCGTGGCAACGGTGCTGGGCTTCAAACTGGGCTGCAACAAGGGCTGGCAAAGTAACCTGGAAGGTGAGACGTGGAGGGACTCGTACCCAGTGGTGGACAGTAACGCAGTAAATTTACTTGAGTACTGTATAGGGTTGCCACCTTTCAGAAATAGAAATAAGGGACGCCCAGGTTTCAGCAGCGCAGGCGCCAAAAAAAAGCCCCAAAACTTCTAAACTGAATAAAAATGTGTTTATTTTATATGAAAAAAACAAAATGCTTTGATTTAAAGTTTAAAGTGCTTTAATAGCATTGAACTTGCATGACTGTACAGACAGACAACCATACTAGTAACTGAAATAGCCTCCTATGCTCTGTATGTCCACATCAGCCAAGATGTAGAATATAGCCTACAGGTGAAGAATATGGTGTAAAAGTTAACTTTTTTCAATAATTCAACTAGAATATGGTGTAAAAGTTAATTTATCTCAATAATTCAACTAGAATATGGTGTAAAAGTTAATTTATTTCAATAATTCAACTAGAATATGGTGTAAAAGTTAATTTATTTCAATAATTCAACTAGAATATGGTGTAAAAGTTAATTTATCTCAATAATTCAACTAGAATATGGTGTAAAAGTTAATTTATTTCAATAATTCAACTAGAATATGGTGTAAAAGTTAATTTATTTCAATAATTCAACTAGAATATGGTGTAAAAGTTAATTTATTTCAATAATTCAACTAGAATATGGTGTAAAAGTTACTTTATTTCAATAATTCAACTAGAATATGGTGTAAACGTTAATTTATTTCAATAATTCAACTAGAATATGGTGTAAAGGTTAATTTATTTCAATAATTCAACTAGAATATGGTGTAAAAGTTAATTTATTTCAATAATTGAACTAGAATATGGTGTAAAAGTTAATTTATTTCAATAATTCAACTAGAATATGGTGTAAAAGTTAACTTATTTCAATAATTCAACTAGAATATGGTGTAAAAGTTAATTTATTTCAATAATTCAACTAGAATATGGTTTAAAAGTTAATTTATTTCAATAATTCAACTAGAATATGGTGTAAAAGTTAATTTATTTCAATAATTCAACTAGAATATGGTGTAGAAGTTAATTTATTTCAATAATTCAACTAGAATATGGTGTAAAAGTTAACTTATTTCAATAATTCAACTAGAATATGGTGTAAAAGTTAATTTATTTCAATAATTCAACTAGAATATGGTTTAAAAGTTAACTTATTTCAATAATTCAACTAGAATATGGTGTAAAAGTTAATTTATTTCAATAATTCAACTAGAATATGGTGTAAAAGTTAACTTATTTCAATAATTCAACTAGAATATGGTGTAAAAGTTAATTTATTTCAATAATTCAACTAGAATATGGTGTAAAAGTTAATTTATTTCAATAATTCAACTAGAATATGGTGTAAAGGTTAATTTATTTCAATAATTCAACTAGAATATGGTGTAAAAGTTAATTTATTTCAATAATTGAACTAGAATATGGTGTAAAAGTTAATTTATTTCAATAATTCAACTAGAATATGGTGTAAAGGTTAATTTATTTCAATAATTCAACTAGAATATGGTGTAAAAGTTAATTAATTTCAATAATTCAACTAGAATATGGTGTAAAAGTTAATTTATTTCAATAATTCAACTAGAATATGGTGTAAAAGTTAATTTATTTCAATAATTCAACTAGAATATGGTGTAAAGGTTAATTTATTTCAATAATTCAACTAGAATATGGTGTAAAAGTTAACTTATTTCAATAATTCAACTAGAATATGGTGTAAAAGTTAATTTATTTCAATAATTCAACTAGAATATGGTTTAAAAGTTAACTTATTTCAATAATTCAACTAGAATATGGTGTAAAAGTTAATTTATTTCAATAATTCAACTAGAATATGGTGTAAAAGTTAACTTATTTCAATAATTCAACTAGAATATGGTGTAAAAGTTAATTTATTTCAATAATTCAACTAGAATATGGTGTAAAAGTTAATTTATTTCAATAATTCAACTAGAATATGGTGTAAAGGTTAATTTATTTCAATAATTCAACTAGAATATGGTGTAAAAGTTAATTTATTTCAATAATTGAACTAGAATATGGTGTAAAAGTTAATTTATTTCAATAATTCAACTAGAATATGGTGTAAAGGTTAATTTATTTCAATAATTCAACTAGAATATGGTGTAAAAGTTAATTAATTTCAATAATTCAACTAGAATATGGTGTAAAAGTTAATTTATTTCAATAATTCAACTAGAATATGGTGTAAAAGTTAATTTATTTCAATAATTCAACTAGAATATGGTGTAAAGGTTAATTTATTTCAATAATTCAACTAGAATATGGTGTAAAAGTTAATTAATTTCAATAATTCAACTAGAATATGGTGTAAAAGTTAATTTATTTCAATAATTCAACTAGAATATGGTGTAAAGGTTAATTTATTTCAATAATTCAACTAGAATATGGTGTAAAAGTTAATTTATTTCAATAATTGAACTAGAATATGGTGTAAAAGTTAATTTATTTCAATAATTCAACTAGAATATGGTGTAAAGGTTAATTTATTTCAATAATTCAACTAGAATATGGTGTAAAAGTTAATTTATTTCAATAATTCAACTAGAATATGGTGTAAAGGTTAATTTATTTCAATTATTCAACTAGAATATGGTGTAAAAGTTAATTTATTTCAATAATTCAACTAGAATATGGTGTAAATGTTAACTTATTTCAATAATTCAACTAGAATATAGTAAAAGTTAATGAAAATACGGTACAAATCGTGTCCCGTATTAGTTCAATACGGGACGCAACATTTTTTTCTCAAATAAAGGACAATTCCGTATTTTACGGGACGGGTGGCAACCCTAGTACTGTACTTAAGTACATATCCAGAGGATTTGTACTTTACTTGAGTATTAGATTTCTTTGGTACTTATTACTCTTACTTGAATACATTTCCAAGACAAATATTTTTACTTTTACTCGAGTAAATTTCTAGGAAGGCTGAAAAGTACTCGTTACTTTCAGGTCTGCTCTTTTTTCTTCTTCCCTAAAATCCTATTGGACACAAGCTGTTTTTGTCAAAGGACAGTTTGTTATGCTCTATATTGCTATATTGTACTGGTACATGTCCTTCCTGTAAAGTTAAGTGACTTCAACATTGAGTTATTGAAAGCAGAGATGTAGTTTTTTGTAAAGCAGTGGTCTTTGAGGGGGATCCAGACTTAGTTGGATGGTGCAGGTTCATTTGGTTTCAGTTCATGATTGTTAATAAACTGCATCATCTGCTGTCCTCTTATGATCCCATTCATTTGATTTGTTTTTGGTGTTTCTGCAGGTTTTATATAACAATGTGGTTCTAAAAGCAGCACATCAGTGCAGCTGGTTTCAAAGAGTTAATTCTCAGAAACAAGAGTTAAAAGATCCTTCAATTACTTTAGAAAAAATATAGTAATTTACTGAAGAAATTTACTCTTACTCTTACTCTTACTTAAAGTAAATTTAAAAGCATTTACTTTTGGATACTTCAGTACCTTTAAAAGCAAGTACTTTTCTACTCTTACTCGAGTAATATTTTGACTGAGCTACTTTTACTTGTAACAGTAAATTTTGACCAGTAGTATTTGTACTCTTACTCAAGTACTGGGGTCGAGTACTCTGTCCACCTCTGCTCGTACCTGACTCGGACCTGTGTTTCCTCTCATCACAGAATTCTTCAGAAAGACCTTCAAGTTGGGCAGTGGACAAGCAGGTGAGCTACATCCACCACACAACATGGAGGCTAGTTCCTGGTCAGATTTGGTTCCTGGTCAGACGTAGTTCCTGGTCAGACGTAGTTCCTGGTAGGGATGGGCGGTATGGACTAAAAAATGTATCACGATAATTTCTGGCATTTATCCTGATAACGATAAAAATGACGATAAAAAAAAAGGGGGATCCCAGGGGGATCCCTGTTGGTGCACCTTAGTGCTGCATCCCAAGTGGTGCCTCCCTAGGGGTGCCTCCTAGCGGTGAATCCTGCCGCAGGACTCCTGCTGACATCGTGTCTCCTCCGCAGATCAACAAGAACTTCCACCACGTGACGGAAAAGGATGGCCCGTGCAGCTTTGAACACATACAATCCGGAACGACGCACCTGGTGCACCTGCTGAAGACGGTGAGAATCCAGAGGAGCGACTGGAGCGGAGCGGACCAGCTCAAAGGTGCGGTGCTTCTGCATGTTTCCTGGGGGGGGGGTGAAGGCGCCTGACGCTGAGGGTCTGAGAGTCTAGCGGTGGCTCCTAGCGGTGCCTCCTAGCGGTGTCTCCTAGCGGTGCCTCCTAGCGGTGCCTCCTAGCGGTGTCTCCTAGCGGTGCCTCCTAGCGGTGCCTCCTAGCGGTGCCTCCTAGCGGTGCCTCCTAGCGGTGATCCCTAGCGGTGGCTCCTAGCGGTGGCTCCTAGCGGTGCCTCCTAGCGGTGCCTCCTAGCTCCTAGCTGCTCCTCCATGTTTCCTGGGGGGTGAAGCGTCTGAATCTGGGTCTGTTCCAGGAGGCTTGGTCGCCTACATCTCCGGCATCGACAAGGTTCTTCCGGCGAGCGCCGAGGAGCTGGACGCCCTCACGCCGACGCGGGACTTCTCCAACGACGTGATCGCCAGAGCCCGGTGGTACGCAGAGAACAAGAAGTTCACAGAGTGAAGATGTGAAGATGCTGGAGGCCCAAGCCTTTCCTGCTGAGTTTTATTTATGTTTAACTGGATTCATCGATTCTCGCCCGCCGTCATTATTGTGAATCACATCTTTTTTTTTAATACCGTATTTTCTGGACTATAAGCCGCACCCGCTCTATTTTTAAAAAAGCAATTAAAAAAGATATACAAGCCGCACCCGCTCTATTTAAAAAAAAAAAAACAATTAAAAAAAGATATATAAGCCGCACCTGTATATAAGCCGCACCCGCTCTATTTTTTAAAAAACAATTAAAAAAAGATATACAAGCCGCACCTGTGTATAAGCCGCACCCACTTTTATTAAAAAAAAAAGATATGAAGCCGCAGATATTTATGTTGTTATATTAGATATTTACTACATGTACAGAAGGATTTTGAACTGTAAATGATGTACATGTTTGTACCTAAATAGATCTTTCCTAACAGTGTCTTTTAACACGGCAGCAACTTTGCTGATTAAAACGGGACAAAACCAAGAGGTATTTATTTATCTATTTATCTGTTTGAAATCTGCTTCTACCTACTTCTATCTGCTAAAAAAGAAGTAGTGTATTCTTCTTTGCATTTATTTTGTCTTAGTTTTTATTCTAATTCCGGTTAGCACTCCCCCTAGCGGTGGAAGAAAAATCCACAGAATAGCTGCACCTTTGTATAAGCTGCACGGTTCAAAACCTATGAAAAAAGTAGCGGCTTATAGTCCAGAAAATACGGTATTTTATTTGGAAAAGCCTTAATTTCACAGATGCAAATTTTCATAGCGTCAAAATCACTTCAAGTAAGTTAACATAACATTGGAATGACATTTTGTAGAACTTCTGATGTCCAGTTTGCCTCCTGGCTAGAACATGGAAAGCTTCTCATCTTAAATATTACATACAGAAAATTACACACAAAGCAGAATGAGCTAAGATCACACACAAGGAAAGAGAAAAGTACACACCCAAAAAAATAAAAGACAAAGGAAAGAAAAAAAAAATTACAATACTGTATAAAAATGAAGAAAAAAGACAAATGTGAGTAAGTAGAAGTTTACATCATATTATTAAGCTATTGATATGGCAAGAAAAATATGTTTCACAGATTTTTTAAATAATTCATGAGAAAGTTTGACCAGGTGGGGAGGAAGGGAATTCCAAATTATTATTCTTAAATTGAGAAGATTGTCGGGGCTGAAGCTGGGAGGCTTTACGGGTTGAACAATTATTAAATTCATTGTTCGGGGGGAAAAAAAATGTGAAAAAGTTAGGAAGATGTGAATTTGATTCTGCTGTTACGCTGTTTTTCTCCAGCTTAATAAAACTCAAATATCCAATCTCAAAAAATTTGAATATTCTGGGAATCTTAATCTTAAACTGTAAACCATGATCAGCAATATTAAAATAATAAAAGGCTTGCAATATTTCACTTGATTTGTAATGAATCCAGAATGTATGACATTTTTTTTTTTTTTTTAATTGCATTACAGAAAATAAAGCACTTATCACAATATTCTAATTTTCTGAGACAGTCCTGTATATATAAATTACCTGCTAGTCAGGGGGCAAACCCTAAGATTGATAACTATGCTCACGCTCCTGGGTAAAGTTTGACAACCTTATTTCTTTGTTAGAAGGAACCCCTAGGAGGAATAATAGGGGTGTTGTCATCTTGGATTGTTTTGCTGGTGACCACTGGAGGCGCTGTAACATTCAAATACTCAATTCATGCATATGGTCACAATAATGGTCAAAATGTACAGTTTTTATGCAAAATCTTCAATGTTCAAGATTTTATATTTAGGGAAATGGATAAAACATCAATTGAAAAACTTTTTTTTTAATTGTATTGCTATATTTTGTCCAATATTGGTTAAAAAATATGACTTTTTATAGGTGTTTTTAACACACGCATAATAACAAAAAAGTTGAAATTTCAAGAAAAAAAGTCGAAATGTGAAAAAAGTCAAAATGTCGAGCAAAAAAGTTGAAATTTCAAGAAAAAAAGTCGAAATGTCGAGCAAAATATTCAAAATGTCGAGCAAAAAATTCAAAATGTCGAGAAAAAAGTCGAAATGTCCAAATTAATGTTGAAGTACAATTTCGAGAAAAAAGTCAAAATGTCGATAAAAAAGACAAAATGTCGAGCAAAACAGTTGAAATTTCAAGAAAAAAAGTCGAAATGTCAAGAAAAAATGTCAAAATGTCGAGAAAAAAAGTTGAAATTGAGAAAAAAAGTTGAAACTTTTTTATAGGTGTTTCTAACACACACATAATAACCATCTTTTTCTCTTTTTTTTTTGCAGTGAAACACATTTTCTATGAAATCCTGTGTCAAAAACGTCTATAAAAAAGTGATATTTTGTATCCAATATTGGCTAAAATATTACAATATGATTCATAAAGGCTTTTTTTAGTATTGTTTTATCTATTTCCTTAGATATACAATGTTTTAATCTTGACAATTATGCATATAAATTGTACACGTTGACCAAAACTGACCATATGCCTGAATTGAGAACATGAATATTCTAGCGCCTCTAGTGGTCACCAGCTAAATAATTCAAGATGACAACACCCCTAAAATTCCTTCTATAGATTTGTTCTAACAAAAAAAATAGGTTGTCAAACTTTACCCAGACATGTGAGCAAAAGTCTTAACGGAGGCTTTTTATAAAGTTGCCCCTTGACTATGCCTTCCATGTGTGATGATGTCAGCATAACACTGTATGCAGATGATACTGTTATATATAGTCATGGTAAGAGCTACAGAGTTGCCAATAAATTAACAAAGGCAATGCAAAAGGTTGCTGCCTGGTTATATAACTCATGCCTCACCTTAAACTTAGAAAAAACTGTAACCATGTTTTTCACCAACAGGCGCGTAGTGAAAGATTGCCCAGACGTCTCAGTAAATGGGCAAACAATAAACAATGGACAAATTCAAGTATTTGGGTGTTACCCTTGACCCAACTCTCAGCTTTAAAAACCATGTTAAAAAAATGAGAAACACACTGAAATGTAATCTTGCTAACTTCAGATACATAAGGAATTCACTCACAGTTGAGGCTTCCAGTACGTATCTGAATGCTATGATTATACCGCATTTTTTATATTGTTTTACTAGCTCAGGGGTCGGCAACCCGCGGCTCTAGAGCCGCATGTGGCTCTTTAGCGCCGCCCTAGTGGCTCCTGGAGCTTTTTCAAAAATGTTTGACCTTTTTTTTCCTTCTTTTTCCTCTTTTTTTCTTTTTTTTCCTTTTCTTTTTTTTCTTTTCCTTCTTTTTTTCCTCTTATTTCTTCCTTTTTCCTTTTTTAATCTCAACATTTCGACTTTTTTTCTTGACATTTCGACTTTTTTCTTGACATTTCAACTTTTTTTCCTCAAAATTTTGACTTTTTTCCTCAAAATTTTGACTTTTTTCTTGACATTTCGACATTTTTCCTCCAAATTTGGACTTTTTTCCTCAAAATCTTAACTTTTTTCCTCAAAATTTTGACTTTTTTCTCGAAATTTCGACTTTTTTCTCGAAATTTTGACTATTTCCTCAACATTTTGATTTTTTTCTCGAAATTTTGACTTTTTTCTCGACATTTCTACTTTTTTCTCAACATTCCGCCTTTTGCCTTCATTCTAAGGCTTATACAAGACTTTTCATTTTTTTTTGCGGCTCCAGACATATTAGTTTTTTGTGTTCCAATATGGCTCTTTCAACATTTTGGGTTGCCGACCCCTGTATTCAGCTGGTCTCTGTCAAATAAAACAGTTCCAAAACCACTTGAGTCATTATACAAATGTGCCCTGAAAATACATGACAAAAAAACACGTCGCTATCATCACTGTCATATATGGAAGAGTATTAGGGCTAGGCAGGAGAAAAATAAAAATAATATTTTAGAGGAGGAAGATTTTTTTTTCATTATGCACTTCGAGTAATAAGTTGAAATGTCGAGAAAAAAGTCGAAAATGTCGAGAAAAAAGTCAAAATGTCGAGAAAAAAGTCAAAATGTCGAGGAAATAGTACGAATTTCAAGAAAAAAGTCGAAATGTCGAGAAAAAATTAGAAATTTCGAGATTAATGTTGAAGTACAATCTCGAGAAAAAAGTCGAAATGTTGAGAAAAAAGTTGAAATGTTGAGAAAAAAGTCAAAATTTCGAGAAAAGTCGAAATGTTGAGAAAAAAATTGAAATGTCGAGATTAATGTTGAAGTACAATCTCGAGAAAAAAATCTAAATTTCGAGAAAAAAGTCAAAATGTCGAGAAAAAAGTCAAAATGTTGAGAAAAAAAATCGAAATGTCGAGAAAAAAGTCAAAATGTCGAGAAAAAAGTCAAAATTTTGAGAAAAAAGTCGAAATGTTGAGAAAAAAATCGAAATGTCGAGATTAATGTTGAAGTACAATCTCGAGAAAAAAATCTAAATTTCGAGAAAAAAGTCAAAATGTCGAGAAAAAAGGCAAAATTTCGACTTTGTTCTTGAAATTGTATTCCATCATTAATCTCGACATTTCGACTTTTTTCTCGAAGTGCACAATAAAAAAATCTTCCCGTCTTAAATATTTTTTCTCCTGCATGGCCCTAATACTCTTCCGTAATCTTTTACTCAACAAATATGACATTTTAAACTTGGAGAATATGATAAAACACTCTGCTTTATCATTGATCTGCTTTAAGTCTGCTTACTTTTTAATATTATTGTTGTGCAACTCATAGGTAGCTTGGCTGTCCAGTTATCAAGGCTAATGATAATTCTATTGAAGAATTATTAATAATTAATAAAGTTGACTATTTATCAAATTGTATTATCAAAAATGATAATTCTCGTAGGGGCACCACCGCCGGGGCCTTACTTCCGGTGGGATTCGATAACTAACAGCAGAAAATCAGTCTCATTATGATTTGAATTATCCTGCAGAACAGCAAATCTTACTATATCTTACAGAATAACAGTGAAGGCGTGATATCCGAACACTAGGCTCTGCTTAAACAAATCAATTTGTGACCAAATCTTGCATGAAATAACACAACCACTCGTTAAAACATCAATCAGGATTTATTTACATACGGGTATCAAAAGATGGTAAATAAATACCCAATAAATCCCGATGGCGAAGTGGCTTAAGTATCATAAAACAATTAATTAACTAGAAAAACAACAATCAATAAAATGAAACATAAACGTTAAATGCATGGAATGAAAAAGAAAAGGAATCAAGCAATAATAACGAAGATACAGAACATCTACAGTTCAAACAGGGTTCCTGTGGTCTTTTAAAGATGGACGCGCCCTCTTGGCCACGTGCAATTAGAACGGATGGTGATCCCGGTGTTAAACCGTGATCAACTGCAGAAAACAGCGCTAAAAAACATGAATGACTAGCAGAAAGTAGTGACTACAAATTAATGAAAACAGTCCTTATAATGATGGTGGTGTAATCTCAGCTCTGAACACAGATTTAGCTCTGTAACACTCTTAAGTTACTGATAACCCAGGTCTCACAATCTCACACACAGTTCTGAACACTCTTAAATCCTACTGATCACTGCTACACGGGCTCACGTCTCCTCTGGGATCCGGATCGGGTGCCTGCGGGTTTGTCGACTGGGTTCGCGGTCCTGCTGGGGTTTCGCAGTCAGGCTATCGCGTCCCGTCCCTTCCCCTGAAACGGATTAGACAGCGGCGGGGCCGCCTCGTGCCGGGCCGTGGTTCCGGACCAAACGGAGGCTCACACGCATTCCTAGGCGCGGCGGGGGGGACCGGACTCTCCTTGCCGTGCTTCCCTCTCTGCGCCGGTCGCCGACGCGCGGCCGTCCGGGCCCCGGGAGAGCTCACGCCGGGCGAGACGCCGGCCGTCCGTCCCCGGTCCCTGCGCCGGTTCGCAGACAGGGGCTCGGAGCGGGGAGGGGGGTTCAGTCAGAGAACTCAATCGCAGCTGTGTCCCGATCTGGTTGCCGGGAGGGCGTGGGCGTCGGAAGCTTGGATCTGTGAACTTAAAGAGGAACAGAGTTTAGTGAGAAATCGGAGCCTCCCGGGGGACCGCGGCTTCAACGGCCGGACCCCGCAGGGCCCGGTCCGGTGCGGGCCTCCTGCCTCCCCCCAGCCCGGGGGGAGAGAGAGGAGATGGGATGCTTTGGCCTGCGCCGATGAGATGAAGTTGAGAAGAAGAGGTGGGGGGCGGCTCCGTGCACCGCGGCTTCAACGGGCTGCAGGTCCAACGGAGCGGCCCGATGGGGCCTTACACCTCCCCCCAGCCGGGGGGAGAAAGGGAGATGGGATCTTGGCCCAGAGCCAAACGATCCAGCTCGGATGAGAGGGTGATCGGAAGAGAGCGAGGAGGAGCAGCGGCAGGGGTTTTGATCCTACGCGCGCTGCGGTGACGTCATCGGTGCCTCATTGCGATTGGATGAACGCCGCTTGTAGGCGCCACCCCCCCCCGCAAGGCATGCTGGGGGTTGTAGTTCAGGCAACAGCGCCATTTTATGAGGCACATTAAAGCGGAAAAGGGGGGGTTCAAAGAAGCAGTACCATTTTGAGGTCTGGTTTTGGCTCCGCTGCATCCCGACCCCTGCTTAGGTGTCATAAAACCCCCAAGGAAGTCTGTTTTCCCTGGCAGAAACCCTGCTGGGTCCTTGTTTTGATCTCCGTCCATGCAGTGGGGTCGTAAACGGACTATCTCGACCCAGGCCGAGATAACCAGGAGTTAGCAGCAGGGGGTCGCAGGACTTCAGGAAGAAGGGGCAAAGTCTGGTTTTACAAGTCCTCAAAATCACAAAATATTCATACATTTATAAGTCCAGATTTCACATGGGCGACGCACAACATTCCCCCCTTCGAATCGAAAACCGGAATGCAGGGTCTGGTTGTCGAATCTAACAACGGTGCACCAGTCCATGTGGTCATAAACTCTGGTTGGGGGCGTGAGCTCGCCTGGTTTCCTCCACTAGGCGAGCCATGCACAAAAATATGAAAAGAAAAACATATTCAAAGCAATAACATCATTCATTTACCTAACACAGTGATATCACTCTTAAAGTGCGGTAGATGAAAGATAAAAGGAGGGGTTAGTTAGGTTTCAGTATGTACACTGTACCTAAAAACAAAAACCAACAATTTAACCACTCTTTGATTAATTGCTAGGCGACAAAAACACACAAATTAACTTACGTCGGCTATGGAAGCCTGGAAATTGTGTGTAGGCGTGAATTTTTTTTTAACGCCCCAAAGTATCCTACCCCCCTTTCAGGTGTGGAGCGGGCTTCCACTTCTGGGTCAGAAAAATTGTGAGGGGGCCGCTGCATACAAGGTAATGCAGCTGTTCAGTGTTCTTTGGCTTAAAAAGGTCAAACGTGGGACCCCCCTCGCTCTGAGGTACGGCGTCTGCGCCTTGGTTGTTAATCGTGATCTGTTCTCCTCTGGTTTACTTTAAGAAAACGCTGAGCTGCTTCTTCAGCGTCAGTAACAGTGAAAACTGGGAAGGGCCGCAGCTCCTTTCGGGTAATTAATTTTTGGCTTACTCAGGGTGGCGTCTGACCAGGGGGCTCAGGGGATGAGATGACCGGGCTCACCACTTTTGGGTCCAGCCTAAGAACAGACTTGCCTGTCGGTCGATCTCTATCAGCCTGCATGTCCACCTCTGCTGGTTCTCCGTCCACTGCGATGAGCTCTCTGCCATTAATAACCACACCTCAGCTCACGATCCAGGCCCCAGCGCTTCGCTTGGGATTCTGGCAAGAGATTACACTTATTAACGAAGTCAGCTCACGTTATCACCCAGATTAGAAGAAATTAAACCGATAACAAACCCTGAGAGACTGGGGTATTGGTTATAACCTTAGAAGCAAGAACCAACTGAAAGGAATTAATAAAGTGAATAAAAAGGGAGGAATCTTTAAATAACTTTAAATTAAAGATTCAACTTAAAACACAGTAGAGATTAATCTGAGAAGATTAATAACTCACATGGGGTAATCAGCAACAGTTCAATTAATAGAATTAAAGAAATTAAGTCAACCATTACCTTCAGTTAAGTATGGTTGCAAAAGGGAATTAATCAGAGATTAATAAAATAGTGATCCCTCAATAAAAGTTCAGATTAATAAAAATCAGGAATTTACAGCGAGCCAACCATTAGTTTCCATGGAACCTGGTTGCAAGAGGAAATTACTCAAACAGATTCACAAAAATTGAGTGATAGAAAAAGTTCAGGTTAATAAAATTAACAGAACTTAAAGCAAACCCAACCATTACCTTCAGTGAAGCAAGGTTGCAGAGGAAATCAATCACAAGATTAATAATCGTGTGATGAAAAATAAAAGTTCAAATTAATAAAATTAAAGAACTTAACAAAGCAATCACCCTTTAGTGAGGCGAGGTTGCCATTAGAACAGGGATGTTTTAAAATAACCGTAGGAATCAGATAATGAGGGGGAAGAAAAATAAAAATATTTTCTTTCCCGATCAAAATTAATGTTCTGTTATTTCATACAAACTGGTCACAAATATCGTTTCGAGAGAGCCTCACGCTGGGGCGCCATTTATGTTGTGCAACTCATAGGTAGCTTGGCTGTCCAGTTATCAAGGCTAATGATAATTCTATTGAAGAATTATTAATAATTAATAAAGTTGACTATTTATCAAATTGTATTATCAAAAATGATAATTCTCGTAGGGGCACCACCGCCGGGGCCTTACTTCCGGTGGGATTCGATAACTAACAGCAGAAAATCAGTCTCATTATGATTTGAATTATCCTGCAGAACAGCAAATCTTACTATATCTTACAGAATAACAGTGAAGGCGTGATATCCGAACACTAGGCTCTGCTTAAACAAATCAATTTGTGACCAAATCTTGCATGAAATAACACAACCACTCGTTAAAACATCAATCAGGATTTATTTACATACGGGTATCAAAAGATGGTAAATAAATACCCAATAAATCCCGATGGCGAAGTGGCTTAAGTATCATAAAACAATTAATTAACTAGAAAAACAACAATCAATAAAATGAAACATAAACGTTAAATGCATGGAATGAAAAAGAAAAGGAATCAAGCAATAATAACGAAGATACAGAACATCTACAGTTCAAACAGGGTTCCTGTGGTCTTTTAAAGATGGACGCGCCCTCTTGGCCACGTGCAATTAGAACGGATGGTGATCCCGGTGTTAAACCGTGATCAACTGCAGAAAACAGCGCTAAAAAACATGAATGACTAGCAGAAAGTAGTGACTACAAATTAATGAAAACAGTCCTTATAATGATGGTGGTGTAATCTCAGCTCTGAACACAGATTTAGCTCTGTAACACTCTTAAGTTACTGATAACCCAGGTCTCACAATCTCACACACAGTTCTGAACACTCTTAAATCCTACTGATCACTGCTACACGGGCTCACGTCTCCTCTGGGATCCGGATCGGGTGCCTGCGGGTTTGTCGACTGGGTTCGCGGTCCTGCTGGGGTTTCGCAGTCAGGCTATCGCGTCCCGTCCCTTCCCCTGAAACGGATTAGACAGCGGCGGGGCCGCCTCGTGCCGGGCCGTGGTTCCGGACCAAACGGAGGCTCACACGCATTCCTAGGCGCGGCGGGGGGGACCGGACTCTCCTTGCCGTGCTTCCCTCTCTGCGCCGGTCGCCGACGCGCGGCCGTCCGGGCCCCGGGAGAGCTCACGCCGGGCGAGACGCCGGCCGTCCGTCCCCGGTCCCTGCGCCGGTTCGCAGACAGGGGCTCGGAGCGGGGAGGGGGGTTCAGTCAGAGAACTCAATCGCAGCTGTGTCCCGATCTGGTTGCCGGGAGGGCGTGGGCGTCGGAAGCTTGGATCTGTGAACTTAAAGAGGAACAGAGTTTAGTGAGAAATCGGAGCCTCCCGGGGGACCGCGGCTTCAACGGCCGGACCCCGCAGGGCCCGGTCCGGTGCGGGCCTCCTGCCTCCCCCCAGCCCGGGGGGAGAGAGAGGAGATGGGATGCTTTGGCCTGCGCCGATGAGATGAAGTTGAGAAGAAGAGGTGGGGGGCGGCTCCGTGCACCGCGGCTTCAACGGGCTGCAGGTCCAACGGAGCGGCCCGATGGGGCCTTACACCTCCCCCCAGCCGGGGGGAGAAAGGGAGATGGGATCTTGGCCCAGAGCCAAACGATCCAGCTCGGATGAGAGGGTGATCGGAAGAGAGCGAGGAGGAGCAGCGGCAGGGGTTTTGATCCTACGCGCGCTGCGGTGACGTCATCGGTGCCTCATTGCGATTGGATGAACGCCGCTTGTAGGCGCCACCCCCCCCCGCAAGGCATGCTGGGGGTTGTAGTTCAGGCAACAGCGCCATTTTATGAGGCACATTAAAGCGGAAAAGGGGGGGTTCAAAGAAGCAGTACCATTTTGAGGTCTGGTTTTGGCTCCGCTGCATCCCGACCCCTGCTTAGGTGTCATAAAACCCCCAAGGAAGTCTGTTTTCCCTGGCAGAAACCCTGCTGGGTCCTTGTTTTGATCTCCGTCCATGCAGTGGGGTCGTAAACGGACTATCTCGACCCAGGCCGAGATAACCAGGAGTTAGCAGCAGGGGGTCGCAGGACTTCAGGAAGAAGGGGCAAAGTCTGGTTTTACAAGTCCTCAAAATCACAAAATATTCATACATTTATAAGTCCAGATTTCACATGGGCGACGCACAACATTATCCATAATGCTGCTGCTCCCCCTTGAGAAAATGTGTTACTCTCTGCTCTGAGAAGTTCAACACGAACAAGCAGATCTGCTACCAGGGCGAGTGTCGTGGACCTCAACGCAGAACTGCATCGGGGAAGTCTTTATTCTCCTGGATTGCTTAAAACTTAAAACTTTTATGTTCAGTAAACCTAATGAATTGTTTATTTTTTTCACATTACATTACGTTACATTACATTATTTGCAATTCAAACTGTGTGTGTGTAAATGACAAAACACTTTCATACAACTTTACACTCATCAGTTTCACACAAAAAATAATAATAAACTCTGTAACCGAAAAAGGAATAGGCTGAAGCCAAAGCTTATATTTGCCTACCCTGTACTTTCCAACAGAAAACCCAGATTATCTGCAATATGAAAAGAAACAAAAGAGAAATTTCCCTTTAAATTGTTCTGCTTAACCAAATTATACTCCAATCATTTAGCATTGTAATCCTTAATTATTTTACTTTTCAATATTTTTTTAAAATTCAACAGAGATTTACACAGTTTCACTTCATCACTAAGTTGATTCCATAATTTGACTCCCAAAAATGAAACACATCTATATTTAAGTTAGTCTTATCTAATTTAATTAGTCCTCACACGACATATTTCAAAGACCTGCAGCCTTCTTAAATTATAATTTGTTTC
>NC_084606.1:6469197-6474197 GCF_033807715.1 Cololabis saira | reverse complement strand
TCCTTCCTTCCTTCCTTCCTTCCTTCTTTCCTTCCTTCCTCTATACTCATTTTTATGCACTATTCCATCAACCTGCCCAGGGACTACAGGTGTAAAATAGCGAGCTGCTACAACCTGGAACAATGCATATTCTCTTGTACAAGATTAATGTCTTATTATGCACCGTCCCTGTTTTGAAATAAATAAATACATTACAAAAAGAAAATTCCACAGCTAAGCAGGACCGATGGAGCTCAGTGAAGCTCTAGTCCAGCGGTCTGCAACCCAAAATGTTTTAGAGCCATATTGGACCAAAAACACAAAAAACAAATATGTCTGGAGCCGCAAAAAATGAAAAGTCTTGTATAAGAATGAAGGCAAATGGCAGAGGCGAAATGTCGAGAAAAAAGTCGAAATGTCGAGAAAAAAGGCAAAATGTCGAGGAAAAAGTCAGAATTTCAAGAAAAAAGTTGAAATGTTGAGAAAAAAAGTTGAAATGTTGAGAAAAAAGTCAAAATTTTGAGAAAAAAGTCGAAATGTTGAGAAAAAAATCAAAATGTCGAGATTAATGTTAAAGTACAATCTCGAGAAAAAAATCTAAATTTCGAGAAAAAAGTCAAAATGTCAAGAAAAAAGTCGAAATGTCGAGATTAATGTTGCAGTACAATTCGAGAACAAAATCGAGAAAAATAGTCAAATTTTTTTGCATAAAGTTCAAATGTTGAGAAAAAAGCCAAAATTTCGACTTTGTTCTTGAAATTGTATTCCATCATTAATCTCGACATTTCGACTTTTTTCCCGAAGTGCACAATAAAAAAATCTTCCCGTCTTAAATATTTTTTCTCCTGCATGGCCCTAATACTCTTCCGTAGTCTTATACTCAACAAATATGACATTTTAAACTTGGAGAATATGATAAAACACTCTGCTTTATCATTGATCTGCTTTAAGTCTGCTTACTTTTTAATATTATCCATAATGCTGCTGCTCCCCCTTGAGAAAATGTGTTCCTCTCTGCTCTGAGAAGTTCAACACGAACAAGCAGATCTGCTACCAGGGCGAGTGTCGTGGACCTCAACGCAGAACTGCATCGGGGAAGTCTTTATTCTCCTGGATTGCTTAAAACTTAAAACTTTTCTGTTAAGTAAACCTAATGAATTGTTTATTTTTTTCACATTACATTACGTTACATTACATTATTTGCAATTCAAACTGTGTGTGTGTAAATGACAAAACACTTTCATACAAGTTTACACTCATCAGTTTCACACAAAAAATAATAATAAACTCTGTAACCGAAAAAGGAATAGGCTGAAGCCAAAGCTTATATTTGCCTACCCTGTACTTTCCAACAGAAAACCCAGATTATCTGCAATATGAAAAGAAACAAAAAGAGAAATTTCCCTTTAAATTGTTCTGCTTAACCAAATTATACTCCAATCATTTAGCATTGTAATCCTTAATTATTTTACTTTTCAATATTTTTTTAAAATTCAACAGAGATTTACACAGTTTCACTTCATCACTAAGTTGATTCCATAATTTGACTCCCAAAAATGAAACACATCTATATTTAAGTTAGTCTTATCTAATTTAATTAGTCCTCACACGACATATTTCAAAGACCTGCAGCCTTCTTAAATTATAATTTGTTTCTCTTAATTTAAAGAAATGCTGAAAACAAGCAGGAAGGCTATTATTCTTAACCCGAAACAAAATTTCTAATGTTTTTAAATATACAATATCTATGAATTTTAATATGCATGACTCTACAAATAATTTATTAGTAGTGTCACGATAAGAAACTTTATTTATTATTCTTACAGCTCTTTTCTGGAGTTTAACAGAGTTTAACCTCTAGTTAGTGTTTAGTAAACCTCTAGTTAGTGTTTAGTAAACCACTAGTTAGTGTTTAGTAAACCACTAGTTAGTAATTAGTAAACCTCTAGTTAGTAATTAGTAAACCACTAGTTAGTAATTAGTAAACATCTAGTTAGTATATTGCAATGATTCAATGGAATCCTGTGCCAGCTGACAGTATTTTATGTACAAGTCCCCACACCTTCTCACATAGGCCAAGCGTTGGTTACTGTCAAGACAAGTGTGTGGACATTTTTGAAGTGTGTGTGTGTGTGTGTGTGTGTGTGTGTGTGTGTGTGTGTGTGTGTGTGTGTGTGTGTGTGTGTGTGTGTGTGTGTGTGTGTGTGTGTGTGCGCGCATCGTTGGACCCTGGAGCACAACCATCGACCATCGACAGATAACCGCATACGTTTAACCCTGGTGCTGTCTTCGGGTCAAAATGACCTAATTCTCCATCCTTCTCCCTCCCTTCCTTCCTTCCTTCCTTCCTTCCTTCCTTCCTTCCTTCCTTCCTTCCTTCCTTCCTTCCTTCCTTCCTTCCTTCCTTCCTTCCTTCCTTCCTTCCTTCCTTCCTTCCTTCCTTCCTTCCTTCCTCCCTCCCCCCCTCCCTCCCTCCCTTCCTTCCTTCCTTCCTCCCTCCCCCCCTCCCTCCCTCCCTCCCTTCCTTCCTTCCTTCATTCCTTCCTCCCCTCGTACATTATTTCCTTCTTTCCTCCTTTCCTTCCTTCCTTCCTTCCTTCCTTCCTTCCTTCCTTCCTTCCTTCCTTCCTTCCTTCCTTCCTTCCTTCTTTTTCCCTTCCTTCCTTCCTTCCTCTTTTCTCCCTTCCTTTCTTTTCCTTCTTCCTTCCTTCCTTCCTTCTTTCCTCCCTTCCTTCCTTCCTTCCTTTCTCCCCTCGTACATTATTTCCTCCTTTCCTTCCTTCCTTTCTTTCTTTCCTTCCTTCTTTCCTTCCTTCCTTCCTCTTTTCTCCCTTCCTTTCTTTTCCTTCTTCCTTCCTTCCTTCCTTCCTTCCTTCCTTCCTTCCTTCCTTCCTTCCTTCCTTCCTTCTTTCCTCCCTTCCTTCCTTCCTTCCTTTCTCCCCTCGTACATTATTTCCTCCTTTCCTTCCTTCCTTTCTTTCTTTCCTTCTTCCTTCCTTCCTTCCTTCCTTCCTTCCTTCCTTCCTTCCTTCCTTTCTTTCTTTCCTTCCTTCCTTCCTTCCTTCCTTCCTTCCTTCCATCCTCTTTTCTCCCTTCCTTCCTTCCTTCCTTCCTCCCTTCCTTCCTTCCTTCCTTCCTTCCTTCCTTCCTTCCTTCCTCTTTTCTCCCTTCCTTTCTTTTCCTTCTTCCTTCCTCCCTCCCTCCCTCCCTCCCTCCCTTCCTTCCTTCCTTCCTTCCTTCCTTCCTTCCTTCCTTCCTTCCTTCCTTCCTTCCTTCCTTCCTTCCTTCCTTCCTTCCTTCCTTCCTTCCTTCCTTCATTCCTTCTTTCCTCCCTTCCTTCCTTCCTTCCTTTCTCCCCTCGTACATTATTTCCTCCTTTCCTTCCTTTCTTTCTTTCCTTCCTTCCTTCCTTCCTTCCTTCCTTCCTTCCTTCCTTCCTTCCTCTTTTCTCCCTTCCTTTCTTTTCCTTCTTCCTTCCTCCCTCCCTCCCTCCCTCCCTTCCTTCCTTCCTTCCTTCCTTCCTTCCTTCCTTCCTTCCTTCCTTCCTTCCTTCCTTCCTTCCTTCCTCCCTTCCTTCCTTCCTTCCTCCCCTCGTACATTATTTCCTTCTTTCCTCCTTTCCTTCCTTCCTTCCTTCCTTCCTTCCTTCCTTCCTTCTTTTCTCCCTTCCTTTCTTTTCTTCCTTCCTTCCTTCCTTCCTTCCTTCCTTCCTTCCTTCTTTCCTTCCTTCCTCTTTCCTTCCTTCCTTCCTTCCTTCTTTCCTTCCTTCCTCTTTCCTTCCTTCCTTCCTTCCTTCCTTCCTTCCTTTCCTTCCTTCCTTCCTTCCTCTTTTCTCCCTTCCTTCCTTCCTTCCTTCCTTCCTTCCTTCCTTCCTTCCTTCTTTCCTCCCTTCCTTCCTTCTTTTTTCCCTTCTTTCTTTCCTTCCTTCCTTCCTTCCTTCCTTCTTTCCTTCCTTCCTTCCTTCCTTCCTTCTTTCCTTCCTTCCTCTTTCCTTCCTTCCTTCCTTTCCTTCCTTCCTTCCTTCCTCTTTTCTCCCTTCCTTCCTTCCTTCCTTCCTTCCTTCCTTCCTTCCTTCCTTCCTTCCTTCCTTCCTTCCTTCCTTCCTTCCTTCCTTCCTTCCTTCTTTCTTTCCTTCCTTCCTCTATACTCATTTTTATGCACTATTCCATCAACCTGCCCAGGGACTACAGGTGTAAAATAGCGAGCTGCTACAACCTGGAACAACGCATATTCTCTTGTACAAGATTAATGTCTTATTATGCACCGTCCCTGTTTTGAAATAAATAAATACATTACAAAAAGAAAATTCCACAGCTAAGCAGGACCGATGGAGCTCAGTGAAGCTCTAGTACAGGGGTCGGCAACCCAAAATGTTTTAGAGCCATATTGGACCAAAAACATAAAAAACTAATATGTCTGGAGCCGCAAAAAGTCTAGTATAAGAATGAAGGCAAATGGCGGAGGCGAAATGTCGAGAAAAAAGTCGAAATGTTGAGAAAAAAAGTCGAAATGTCGAGAAAAAAGTCAAAATGTCGAGGAAATAGTAAGAATTTCAAGAAAAAAGTCGAAATGTTGAGAAAAAAGTCAAAATTTCGAGAAAAAAGTCGAAATGTTGAGAAAAAAATCGAAATGTCGAGATTAATGTTGAAGTACAATCTCGAGCCAAAGCTTATATTTGCCTACCCTGTACTTTCCAACAGAAAACCCAGATTATCTGCAATATGAAAAGAAACAAAAGAGAAATTTCCCTTTAAATTGTTCTGCTTAACCAAATTATACTCCAATCATTTAGCATTGTAATCCTTAATTATTTTACTTTTCAATATTTTTTTAAAATTCAACAGAGATTTACACAGTTTCACTTCATCACTAAGTTGATTCCATAATTTGACTCCCAAAAATGAAACACATCTATATTTAAGTTAGTCTTATCTAATTTAATTAGTCCTCACACGACATATTTCAAAGACCTGCAGCCTTCTTAAATTATAATTTGTTTCTCTTAATTTAAAGAAATGCTG
>NC_084606.1:6361697-6464197 GCF_033807715.1 Cololabis saira | reverse complement strand
GTTCAGATTCTACGGGAGAGTATCAGGGCCATGCAGGAGAAAACATATTTGAGAGGGGGAGATTTTTTTTAAATTGTGCACTTCGAGAAAAACGTCATGTATGAGTACGACGGAGTATCAGGGCCAAACTAAGACAAAAAAAAAAAGGAAATTAGGAAAATCGTAGTCGTAGAATTACCAGAATAAAGTCATAATGTTGTGAGAATAAAGTCGTAATATATAATATATAAATATAACTTCACAAGATATTCCTCATTTTAACACAGGGAGAAGATGCTCTTCCTGTTAGAGTTCTCATAAATGATTCTTGTAATGTTACGACTATATTCTCGTAATGTTACGACTTTATTCTCGCAATATTACGACTTTTTTTCTCTTAAATTACGACTTTATTCTGGTAATGTTACGACTTTATTCTATTACGACTTTATTTTCGCAACATTATGACTTTATTCACGTAATTTTACGACTTTATTCTCATTATATTATGACTTTATTCTCGTAATGTTACGACTTTATTCTCGTAATATTACGACTTTATTCTCGTAATGTTACGACTTTATTCTCATAATGTTACGACTTTATTCTTGTAATGTTACGACTTTATTCTCGTAATGTTACGACTTTATTCTCGCAATATTACGACTTTTTTTCTCTTAAATTACGACTTTATTCTCGTAATGTTACGACTTTATTCTATTACGACTTTATTTTTGCAACATTATGACTTTATTCACGTCATTTTACGACTTTATTCTCATTATATTATGACTTTATTCTCGTAAAGTTACGACTTTATTCTCGTAACACTACGACTTTATTCTATTACGACTTTATTTTTGCAACATTATGACTTTATTCACGTCATTTTACGACTTTATTCTTGTAATTTCAAATTTTTTTTTGTCTTAGTTTGGCCCTAACACTCCGTCGTATATGAGCGCTTCGAGGTGTACATTAAGATAAATATATGGACTCCTTACTTAAACTATGTGAAGTGAACTTTGAACTGGTTCATGAGAAGTAGGAACACTAGTGAAAGGGTTATTGATGCATGGAAACACAGTCACTGACGGAGGTTTGCAGAAGAACCGGGCCGACCCGGTGGGGGGTCGTTCCTCCGGCCGGGGGTCCCGGCCTGGACCGGCCGGGGCGGGGAGGTCGTTCCTCCGGCTGGGGGCCCGGCCAGACCTCCTGGAGGAGCCCAGCAGCGAGGCCCGGGCCTCCCGCAGGCGGCCCCTGAAGGTGCGGGTGCTGTAGTAGTACAGCAGCGGGTCGGCCACGCTGTTGGCCGCCGCCAGGCACAGCGTCACGGCCACGCCGCGCCGCAGCCGCAGCGTGACGCCGCAGCTCCAGCCGCCGCACACGGCGTGCAGGTGCAGCGTCCGCAGCAGGTGGTAGGGCAGGAAGCAGAGCAGGAAGGTGGCCGTCACCATGGCGACCAGGCGCACCGAGCGTTGGGTGTTCCGGGCCCGGTCCCGGGTGGAGGGGCCACCGGAGGGGCCCCCGGGGGGGCCACCGGGGCGGGACCTCAGCCGCCGGACGATCCCGCTGTAGCAGCAGATGATGGTGACGAAGGGCAGCAGGAAGCCGAAGATCAGACCCACGTAGTTCAGGATGAGGATCCGGGACCAGGAGGACGGGCTGGACGGCTCGAAGCAGCGCGGGAACCCCTGCCTGGAAACAAACACAAACACGGCAAAAAACCTTCAACAACTAAAGCTTTAGTTATGGTTCTGCGTCAAAACGACGCCGCACCTCCGGCGTCGCTACGCTACGCGTCGACGCAGACCACACGCCGTCACTGACGCCGTCACTGACGCCGTCACTGACGCCGTCACTGACGCCGTCACTGACGCCGTCACTGACGTGCACCCAGGGCCGCCGCAAGGGGTGTGCGAACCGTGCGACCGCACGGGGCCTCGCGCTATGGGCCGTTTAAAAAAAAAAAAAAAATAAATGATTTTTTTTTTTTTTTTTCGTTTTTATTTTTCGTTTTTTCCCTTATAAATATCAACAGTCACGTTCCATTACAGACGTAAATGTGTACTAGTCTGTGCATATCAATAAATATATGTGCAATGATGCGCGTGTCTGTTGTTCAATACAACTGATCAGACCAAGCGCAGACACAAGCTGCTCTGATCCAGACGGTGGAGTTGGAACAAACTGTCACACAATGTCGAGAGAACGAGACAGATTCAGGAAATTTCCATCAGGGGATGAAAAAAGAAAAAAACTAGAAAATGGAAGAGTTTAATGCCTCTCTGAAAGGCTCGTTTGATACATTTGTTAGAAAAATCACCGATCCGACCGGGTCTCAAGCAGCCGTGGGGCCCCGCGTCGAGGCAAGAGATGATGATGATGAGGCAGGGGAAGGTATCCAGTATTTTGCTAATTGGAGAGTTAAAATTGCGCATATAGACACCCGATCCGACTCGAAAAACCCAAAAATTCCCCCCCGGCCATTTCGCACAGGGCCTCGCAAATCTCCCAGACGGCTCTGCGTGCACCTCCCGAAAATTGTAACTACGCGTCGAGGCGACGCAGACCACACGCAGACGGAGAGGGCTGTGATTGGTTCGTTTGAAAGCAACGCATTTCCGGTTTCCGGTTTGAAGCAGTCGTGAACTTTACGCCTCTTTTCTTCGTGTATGTGTGATTTTTTTAGTTTTTTGCACAATAGTTGTCCTTATCTCTTTGATTTACTGTGACCGGAAAAAGTCGGATAAACCATTCAGGAAAAGATCGCTAACTAGCGGTCGCGGGGGGTACTGCACCACGGAGAAATGGAGTGACGGAGAAGTATGAAGGGTTCACGACGGCTTCACGGCGACGGCGTCACGGTGACGGCGTGTGCTCTGCGTTGGTTTGACGCAGAGCCATAATTCAGGCTTTAGAAGCAGCGCGGAAACCCCTGCCTGGAAACAAACACAAACACGGCAAAAAACCTTCAACAACTAAAGCTTTAGTTATGGTTCTGCGTCAAAATGACGCCGTGCCTCCGGCGTCGCTACGCTACGCGTCGACGCAGACCACACGCCGTCACTGACGCCGTCACTGACGCCGTCACTGACGTGCACCTTCCAAAAATTGTAACTACGTGTCGAGGCGACGCAGACCACACGCAGACGGAGAGGGCTGTGATTGGTTCACCGGTTTCCGGTTTGAAGCAGTCGTGAACTTTCAGCGCTCTTTTCTTCGTGTATTTGTGATTTTTTTTTGTTTTGTTTTTTTGCACAATAGTTGTCCTTATCTCTTTGATTCACTGTGACCGGAAAAAGTCGGATAAACCATCCAGGAAAAGATCGCTAACTAGCGGTCGCGGGGGGAACTGCACCGCGACCAAATGGAGTGACGGAAAAGTCCGAAGTGTTGACGACGGGGTCACGGTGACGGCGTGTGCTCTGCGTTGGTTTGACGCAGAACCATAATTCAGGCTTTAGAAGCAGCGCGGGAACCCCTGCCTGGAAAACAACCAGAAACACGGCAAAAAACCTTCAACAACTTAAGGGGCTTTCACATAGAGGGCACACAGCGGCAGCCGCCGCTGGCTTTCCCATGTTGATGAAATGAAAGTTAATTGGAAAAAGGAGGGAAATAATCAGCACCTGTGAATGACTGCAATTGTTCTGCTGCTGAGGTCACAAGTTGACATATTTACAGTGTGGAAATGGATGAAAATGCTGATGTTGAAAACGTTCTTGAGGAGCGTTTTGCAAAAAGCGATGTTCCAACTGCTAAAGGTGATGTTGCAAAAATTGAGGAGCGTGCTGTAAAAAGTGATGTTGAAAAAAGAGAGAGAAAATTAACTGCAAAAGGTGTTTCACTTCTTATTGAAAACCTGCAAAGGAACCAGAAGTTAACCTTGAATCAAGCATCCAAAATCAAGTTGCAGATTGATAATCTGTTATCTGTCAAAAAAACAAGTGATACTTTGTGCAGTGTTGAAACCCTTTTAAATTAGTTTAACAAGCTGTGTGAAGCTGCGGCTGAAACTCATGGTGCATTGATGGAAATGCCTGAAAAAGAATACAAAAGGCAGCAAACATGGTTTGAACAGAAGTTTAAAGCAAATGAGAAATTCATGTCATGCGTGATGTGTATAAATGGTTGAAGGATGCACCAGAACATTGTGACAAAGAGTCCGTAATGCAGGAGGATGAGATTCTACCCAATGACAGTATTTCAAATGTTCTCCTCCCTGGAAAAACACGGACTATCTAAGTCTAAATCTTCATCCAAATCTTCCATCACAACTTCTGCATGCTTACGAGCAAAGGCTGAAAAGGCAGCATTAAT
Organism: Cololabis saira; assembly: GCF_033807715.1. Taxonomy (NCBI): domain Eukaryota; kingdom Metazoa; phylum Chordata; class Actinopteri; order Beloniformes; family Belonidae; genus Cololabis; species Cololabis saira. The sequence goes on along the minus strand of NC_084606.1, from coordinate 6,459,895 downwards.
CCAACACATGGCTGCTTTGGAGAAAAAACATGCACGGGAGGCTCAGGAGGAGAAACTGCATGCAGAACAGGAACGATTGAAAAGTCAAAATGAACAATTGAAAAGACAAAAGGAACAACTGGAATATAAAGCAATAAAGCCACAAAATAAAAAGTGGAAATGTCACAAAGGTCCAAGTCTGAAACAGTGCAACAACCACCGTCACACCTTCAGGATGCACGCCCTAAAGAAAGAAAGTATAACACAACCTACAGAAACCCTCACTTCAACACTCCATGCAATTCCTACCAAGACCACCAGGAGGCGACACAACTGTCTTCAACTCACTGCATGGTCAGAGGCCAAGCAATGTTTGTACTAGGGTTGCCATCTTTCAGAAATAGAAATAAGAGACGCCCCGATTTCAGCAGCGCAGGAGCCAAAAAAAAGAGACATCCCCAAAACTTCTAAACTGCATAGAAATGTGTTTATTTTATATGAAAAAACAAAATGCTTTGATATAAAGTTTAAAGTGCTTTAATAGCAGTGAACTTGCATGACTGTACAGACAGACAACCATACTAGCAACTGAAATGCTATGTATGTCCATCAGCCCAGATATATAATATAGCTACAGGTGAAGAATATGCTGCAAAAATTAATTTATTTCAATAATTCCACTAGAATATGGTGTAAAATTTAATTTATTTCAATAATTCAACTAGAATATGGTGTAAAATTTAATTTATTTCAATAATTCAACTAGAATATGGTGTAAAAGTTAATTTATTTCAATAATTCAACTAGAATATGGTGTAAAAGTTAATTTTTTTCAATAATTCAACTAGAATATGGTGTAAAAGTTAACTTATTTCAATAATTCAACTAGAATATGGTGTAAAAGTTAATTTTTTTCAATAATTCAACTAGAATATGTTGTAAAAGTTAACTTATTTCAATAATTCAACTAGAATATGGTGTAAAAGTTAATTTATTTCAATAATTCAACTAGAATATGGTGTAAAAGTTAATTTATTTCAATAATTCAACTTAAAAGGTGAAACTAATACATCACCTAGTCTTATAACATGCAAAGCAAGATATGTTAAACCTTTATTTGTTATAGTTTTGATGATGGAACTGTTTATTGATTTCATAAAATATTCTCTAATATATCTTTTATTTGGAGTTTTCATAAACTGTGAGCCATAATCATCAAAATTATAACAAATAAAGGCTTGAAATATCTCACTTTGAATGTAGTGGGAAATAATATATTTGTTTCACCTTTAGTTAAATTTACTACGAATGACGTTTTGCAATATATTCAAATTTTCCGACCTTCACCTGTATGACATCAATAAATAAGAGCATAATATATGTCTGTATTGGTTCAATACGGAACGCAACTTTTAATTCCCAATTCCCAACCCCGACCTGGAGGTGAAGCCTGAGTCCTCCCCGCTGTCTGGCACACACATTAATAATAATAATAATAATAATAGTAATAATATATAAAGATCTGGGCACAGACGCACCAGGTCCTGTTGTCCCGCCACAAAGATTTTGCTGGCCTTAATGTTCATTGGCATTGGCAACATTATGCAGCGACAAACAGAAATCACTGTTCAGCTAGTTCAGGGGTCGGCAACCCAAAATGTTGAAAGAGCCGTATTGGACCAAAAACACAAAAAACAAATATGTCTGGAGCCGCAAAAAATGAAAAGTCTTGTATAGGCCTTAGAAAGTTATAACTGGGGGAAGATTTTTCTTTTCATTATGAACTTCAAGAAAAAAGTCGAAATGTCGAGAAAAAAGTCGAAATGTCGAGAAAAAAGTCAAAATTTCGAGAAAAAAGTCGAAATGTCGAGATTAATGTTGAAGTACAATCTCGAGAAAAAAGTCGAAATGTTGAGAAAAAAGTCAAAATTTCGAGAAAAAAGTCAAAATTTCGAGAAAAAAGTCGAAATGTTGAGATTAAAAAGGAAAGGAAAAAGGAAGAAAAAAAGAGAAAAAAAAGGAAAAAAAGAAGAAAAAAGGGAAAAAGACAAAAAAAAGAGAAAAAAAAGAAAAAAAGAAGAAAAAAAATAAAAAAAAAGGTCAAACATTTTTGAAAAAGCTCCAGGGGCCACCAGGGCGGCGCTAAAGAGCTCTAGAGCCGCGGGTTGCCGACTCCTGAGCTAGTTCAACAACAACACTCAGCATCTCCTCCACCTCGAGCACATTTGATGGTGACCCTCTACAGCAGGGGTGTCCAAAGTCGGTCCTGGAGGGCTGGTGTCCTGCATGTTTTAGTAGTTTCCCTGCATCAACACACCTGATTCTAATTAACGGTCGTCACCACCTTGTCATCAAAGTCTGGATAGTTCTGTTGATGACCAAGCTCCTTGTATCACGGTTTAATAAAAAAAGGTACACATCTAAAACATGCAGGACACCGGCCCTCGAGGACCAGGATTGGTGACCCCTGCTCTACATCATGGATCTTTTATCACGTCATTTGAACAGGGAGTTGAAAGAAAGCTCAATAATCTCCAGGACTGCTTGTACTACCTAGAACATCCCACCAGGGGGCGACATAGAGAACTGATCAGAAGCTGCTATCACATGTCAAATGATCAAGGCTATCTCAGAGCCAAGAACCAAAGGAACACTTTGGCAGTGAAAGATTGGGGCTGCTTACATGGAAAAAGCTTTACATTGGCCACCAATAAAAGCTGAAGACGTTGGTTCTCTTCAAACATACATGTTGTTTTTGAGAGGATGTAACATGATGGAAAGTCTACAGTGTATGCAGTACTGGAGTTAAGGGGGGATGAGGAGGGATGAGGAGGGATGACATCCCCCCCTGAAATAAAAACGGTCCAAATCATCCCCCCCTGAAATAAAAACGGTCCAAATCATCCCTGAAATAAAAACGGTCCAAATCATCCCCCCTGAAATAAAAACGGTCCAAATCATCCCCCCAGAAATAAAAACAGTCCAAATCATCCCCCCTGTAAAACTGCCATCCCTCATTTCCATCCCTTATGTCATTTCATCAATGAATGTGGTTTTACTGCTATTTCAACATTTAGAGTCATCACCAGAAAAATAACTTATTTGACAATTTTCACCTGTTTCAAGTAAATTCTCACTTGAAATAAGTAGAAAAATCTGCCAGTGGGACAAGATTTATCTTCTTATTACAAGCAAAATAATCTTGTTCCACTGGCAGATTTTTCTACTTATTTCAAGTGAAAATCTACTTGAAACAGGTGAAAATTGTTGTTTTTTCCAGTGATGAGTCTTGTTTTAAGTGTAATGAGATTTTTTTTACTAAAATGAGACATTTTAACTAGAAATAAGACAAATATTCTTGTTAAGATTGTGAGTTTTTGCAGTGATCCATGTTACTTATCCTGTGAAGGACAGAGTCATATTGATAAGTTCAGAAAACTGTTTTTTATTGTTGTGTTTTGATGTATTTGATGTAAGTCCAGTGGATATTTAAAGCTTACAGAAGGCTGCATTTAACTGCTGCTATGTCATTCCTGCAGTATTTCTGCAGGTGTTTTGGTCAGTGCTATTATTTGTAATATATTATATTATTTGTAATCAGCACAAATTATCTGTCCCCATATGATAAAATCCACCATCCCCCCTGATTGTTTTTACAACTTGAGTGAAATGAATGTACCATCAAACCTGAAAGAGCTTGTGATGAAAATGCCCTACAGGAGAGATGTAGAGTTTTGTTCTCTGATTTGTTCAACTTTCTGGAACATCAGATCATAATTCTCTCTGATCCTGTCTTTGGTAACTTATAAAACACACAAACTGCTACATTTAAAGGAAAAGCTCCCACAAGATTTTTTCACCCAGGAATAAAAATCCAGCCACTGTGGCAGCTGTAAGCCCTTCAGCAGGAATAAAGTCTGCACAGACACCGCTCTTCCACGCCTTGTCTCGACCACATCATGTTACATATGTAAAGAGAATCACGCAATAGGAGATTGTGTACATCTTAAGAACAAAATGCATCGTGAGAAACTTGATCTTTTAACCCTTGTACTGTCTTTGGGTCAAAATGACCCAATTCTTCTATCCTTCTTTCCTCCTCCTCTCTCCTTCCTTCTTCCCTTCCTCTTTTCCTCCTTTTTTACTCTCCTTTACTCCTTTTTCTTCCTACCTCCCTTCCATCATTTGTTCCTTTATTACCTTCTTTGCTTTTCCTTCCTTCTTTCCTTATTTTCTCCATTCCTTCCTTCTTCCCTTCCTCCCTCCCTTCTTTCCTTTTTCTCCCTTCTTTCCTTTCTTTCTCCCTTCCTTCCATCTTTTCTCCCTTCCTTACTCCCTTTCCTACTTCCTTCCTTCTTTTCTTCTTTCTTCCTTACTTCCTTCTTTCCTTCCTTCCATCTTTTCTCCCTTCCTTACTCTCTTTCCTACTTCCTTCCTTCCTTCCTTCCTTCCTTCCTTCCTTCCTTCCTTCCTTCCTTCCTTCCTTCCTTCTTTTCTCCTTTCTTCCTTACTTCCTTCCTTCCATCTTTTCTCCCTTCCTTACTCCCTTTCCTACTTCCTTCCTTCCTTCCTTCTTTTCTTCCGTCCTTACTTCCTCCCTTCCTTCCTCCCTTTCCTACTTCCTTCCTTCTTTTCTTCTTCCTTCCTTCCTTCCTTCTTTTCTTCTTCCTTCCTTCCTTCTTTCCTTCCTTCCTTCCTTCCTTCCTTCTTTTCTTCTTCCTTCCTTCCTTCCTTCCGTCCTTCTTTTCTTCTTCCTTCCTTCCTTCCTCCCTTCCTTCCTTCTTTCCTTCCTTCCTTCCTTCCTTCCTTCCGTCCTTCTTTTCTCCTTCCTTCCTTCCTTCCTTCCTTCCTTCCTTCCTTCCTTCCTTCCTTCCTTCTTTTCTTCCTTCCTTCCTCCCTTTCCTACTTCCTTCCTTATTTTCTTCTTCCTTCCTTCTTTCCTTCCTTCCTTCCTTCTTTTCTTCTTCCTTCCTTCCTTCCTTCCGTCCTTCTTTTCTCCTTCCTTCCTTCCTTCCTTCCTTCCTTCCTTCCTTCCTTCCTTCCTTCCTTCCTTCTTTTCTTCCTTCCTTCCTCCCTTTCCTACTTCCTTCCTTATTTTCTTCTTCCTTCCTTCTTTCCTTCCTTCCTTCCTTCTTTTCTTCTTCCTTCCTTCCTTCCTTCCTTCTTTTCTTCTTCCTTACTTCCTTCCTTCCTTCCTTCCATCTTTTCTCCCTTCCTTCCTCCCTTTCCTACTTCCTTCCTTCTTTTCTTCTTCCTTCCTTCCTTCCTTCTTTTCTTCTTCCTTCCTTCCTTCTTTCCTTCCTTCCTTCCTTCCTTCCTTCTTTTCTTCTTCCTTCCTTCCTTCCTTCCGTCCTTCTTTTCTTCTTCCTTCCTTCCTTCCTCCCTTCCTTCCTTCTTTCCTTCCTTCCTTCCTTCCTTCCTTCCGTCCTTCTTTTCTCCTTCCTTCCTTCCTTCCTTCCTTCCTTCCTTCCTTCCTTCCTTCCTTCCTTCCTTCTTTTCTTCCTTCCTTCCTCCCTTTCCTACTTCCTTCCTTATTTTCTTCTTCCTTCCTTCTTTCCTTCCTTCCTTCCTTCTTTTCTTCTTCCTTCCTTCCTTCCTTCCGTCCTTCTTTTCTCCTTCCTTCCTTCCTTCCTTCCTTCCTTCCTTCCTTCCTTCCTTCCTTCCTTCTTTTCTTCCTTCCTTCCTCCCTTTCCTACTTCCTTCCTTATTTTCTTCTTCCTTCCTTCTTTCCTTCCTTCCTTCCTTCTTTTCTTCTTCCTTCCTTCCTTCCTTCCTTCTTTTCTTCTTCCTTACTTCCTTCCTTCCTTCCTTCCATCTTTTCTCCCTTCCTTACTCCCTTTCCTACTCCCTTCCTTCCTTCCTTCCTTCCTTCCTTCCTTCCTTCCTTCCTTCCTTCCTTCCTTCCTTCCTTCCTTCCTTCCTTCCTTCTTTTCTTCTTCCTTCCTTCCTTCCTTCCTTCCTTCCTTCCTTCCTTCCTTCTTTTCTTCTTCCTTCTTTCCTTCCTTCCATCTTTTCTCCCTTCCTTACTCCCTTTCCTACTTCCTTCCTTCCTTCCTTCTTTTCTTCTTCCTTCCTTCCTTCCTTCCTTCCTTCCTTCCTTCTTTCCTTCCTTCCTTCTTTTCTCCCTTCCCCCTCCCTTGACCCAAAGACAGCACAAGGGTTAAGGCAAAGTGCTGTTTGTTTTGGTTGTCTAAAACCAGGTCATATCAGCAAAAGCTGCAAGAAATGTCTAACGTGTGACGTATGTAACTTCAGACATCCCACAATGCTTCACAACCCAGCTAAATTCAGAACATTTGAGCAGACAAGCAACACTGTTGTCCCTCAGCAGAACTATGCTCGCACTGGTTCTACCCTGAAGGTACACGTGGATGAGGAAGGCCTGCACACATTGCTTTGCGAGATTGAAGCCATAATTAACAGCAGACAAATGACCAAAGCCTCATTGGATCCAAATGACCTTGAAGCACTAACACCTCGGAGCAGCAGCAGCTCACGGCCGGGTCAACCGGCGCCGTCGTCCCGGGGAGAAACCTGCAGCTCTGTGGAGAATTACCGCTGGCTGAAATAAATCATTTAGGAAAATAAATGTTGGTTTAATAGATGAAATTGCTCAGAAAATTTCGAGATGAGTACAGCCGGCTGCCGGCTCGGGAGCTGATTTATGGTTCCGCGTTACACCAACGCAGAGCCTACGGCGTAGGGTACGCCGTACGGCGCGCGTCGCCGCGTAACCCACGCCGTAGGCTCTGCGTTGGTGTAACGCGGAACCATAAATCAGCGTTTATTCTGGCGTGATCGAACGATCGAACGATCGAACGAGCAAGCGAGTGATTATGTACATTCACTGAGTGAATATTATGAAAGTAAAATATATATTTCTCGCTAGAAATGTAATCAAAACGCATTTTTATGCAAAAACTAACTCAAAATATTGATTTTATTCACTAAACGCCATGTTTTTTTTTTATTCAGTCCGCAAATGACGACAAAAAGCATTCTGGGAAATTTATGATTTATGGGTCCGCGTTAAATTGACGCAGAGCCTACGGCGTAGTGTACGGCGCACGTCGCCGCGTAACCTACGCCGTAGGCTCTGCGTTGGTGTAACGCGGAACCATAAATCAGCCTTTATTCTGGCAAGGTCTGAAAAGACTTTGCAACAACGAGCAAACGAGTGATTATGTACATTCACTGAGTGAATATTATGAAAGTAAATTATATATTTCTCGCTAGAAATGTAATCAAAACGCATTTTTATGCAGAAACTAACTCAAAATATTGATTTTATTCACTAAACGCCATTTTTTTTTTGATTCAGTCCGCAAATGATGACGAAAAGCATTCTGGGAAATTTATGATTTATGGGTCCGCGTTAAATCGACGTAGAGCCTACGGCGTAGGTTACGCGGCGCGCGTCGCCACGTAACCTACGGCGTAGGCTCTGCGTTGGTGTAACACGGAACCATAAATCAGCCTTTATTCTGGTGAGATCTGAAAAGACTTTACAACAACGAGCAAGCGAGTGATTATGTACATTCACTGAGTGAATATTATGAAAGTAAAATATATATTTCTCGCTAGAAATGTAATCAAAACGCATTTTTATGCAAAAACTAACTCAAAATATTGATTTTATTCACTAAACGCCATGTTTTTTTTTTTTGATTCAGTCCGCAAATGACGACGAAAAGCATTCTGGGAAATTTGTCTGTCCCTAGAGCTAGTGAGCATCTGAAAACCCTCGATCCGTAGGGACAGATTCAGCCACTACACTTGTTTTCTTCACTCCCCCTAGGTGAAAAGAGGAATTGGGACACCGCTACCCTCACGGGAACGCACAAAATTTAGGGGTAGGGCTGAAAAGTAGGACTAGGGGGGGGTTATTGGGACTGGGCCTAAAACCCTGAGTAGCAGCCTGGACCGGCCAATCATAAAGGTTTGCCTCCTGCAGGAGGCTGAAGCCAGGGGGGAAAATCCTGTTTCATAGTTGGGGGGGACAATAAACAGTAAAATTTTAGAGAATAAATCCAGGGGGGGACAAGGAATAAAGGTTTTAGCCTTCCTTTAATACAGCATTTTGACATTTCCATCTCTATCTCGCAAACAGGCAGAAGACCTTTCTTAGAGCAATACAAAACAATGGTATTAGGTGGAAGGTGCAATAATACAGCACATCTGACATTATACACTGCAAAAACCCAACATCTTAACAAGAATATTTGTCTTATTTCTAGTTAAAATGTCTCATTTTTAGTTAAAAAAAATCTCATTACACTTAAAACAAGACTCATCACTGGAAAAAACAACAATTTTCACCTGTTTCAAGTAGATTTTCACTTAAAATAAGTAGAAAAATCTGCCAGTGGAACAAGATTGTTTTGCTTATAAGATAAATCTTGTTCCACTGGCAGACTTTTCTAATTATTTCAAGTGAAAATTTACTTGAAACAGGTGAAAATTGTCAAATAACAAGTTATTTTTCTGGTGATGACTCTTGTTTTAAGTGTAATGAGATTTTACTGTTTATTATTATTTTCGGTTTCGGCCACAAATTTTCATTTTGGTGCCCATCCATCCATCCATTATCTATATCCGCTTTATCCTTTGCAGGGTCACAGGGGTCTGCTGGAGCCTATCCCAGCTATTTTCAGGCGAGAGGCAGGAGTTACACCCTGGACAGGTCGCCAGTCCATCGCAGGTGCATTTTGGTGCATCACTACTAAATACTACTGCATTGTTCCAAAATTATTAATTCTGTCTCAAATTATTCTAGGGGGGGACAGCTTTACTAATGGGGGGGACTTGTCCCCCCCGGGATTTTCGCCCCTGGCTGAAGCCATCTGAGGATGTACCGGCTTCACTTGTGACGTCTTGGGATTTCTTTTTCTTTCTTTTGGACTGTTACTAGACTCACTCTCACTGGGGTGATCACCATAGGCAGTACTCGAGTTGTAAAAAAGAAATCAGGGGGGATGGTGGATTTTATCATATGGGGACAGATAATTTGTGCTGATTACAAATAATATAATATATTACAAATAATAGCAGTGACCAAAACACCTGCAGAAATACTGCAGGAATGACATAGCAGCAGTTAAATGCAGCCTTCTGTAAGCTTTAAATATCCACTGGTCGGTCAAATACATCAAAACACAACAATAAAAAAAAAAAAAAAGAATATTTGTCTTATTTCTAATTAAAATGTCTCATTTTAGTAAAAGAATCTCATTACACTTAAAACAAGATTCATCACTGGAAAAACAACAATTTTCACCTGTTTCAAGTAGATTTTCACTTAAAATAAGTAGAAAAATCTGCCAGTGGAACAAGATTTTTTTGCTTTTAGGATAAATCACACTGGCAGATTTTTCTACTTATTTCAAGTGAAAATGTACTTGAAACAGGTGAAAATTGTCAAATAAGTCATTTTTCTGGTGATGATTCTAAATGTTGAAATAGCAGTAAATATAAAATAGCATAAAGTATTTTATGTTTTGTACTTCTGTTGTATCATGTTTGTCAATATGGATCTTGTAGTCTGAAATAAAGAAAGATTGAAAACCACATTCATTGATGAAATGACATAAGGGATGGAAAGGGGGGATGGCAGTTTTACAGGGGGGATGATTTGGACCGTTTTTATTTCAGGGGGGATGATTTGGACCGTTTTTATTTCAGGGGGGATGCCATCCCCCCTCATCCCCCTCAACTCCAGTACTGACCATAGGTTATATAAGGTATCACCTGCACTGTGGTGGAGAGAGGCCAGTTAGGTAGCCGTCATTTTTGTTTACCGCTTTGTACTGTTTGATTACTCCGATTACACGTTAACAGGCAGTGTACATGTTTAAAATCCATAAGCGAGTGTAATCGGAAGGCCGCTGTGGCTGAGTTTTGTTATTAGACAACATAAAACTTCTCTTGGACTCAGCGTGCTTCTCTGTCAGCAGCAGCGTGTCATGCAAATATACAGGACCTGACAAATAACTCAAGCGGCTCTACAGGAAAGGCGCAAGTGTATTTGCAGTTTTAGAAAACGTAAATGTCTGCTGTCCAAGTGGATGGACGTGTCAGGACGTGGAAACGCGTGGGTTTCTGGTGGGAAATGTTTCCCTGGACTGTACCCGACGCTAACCTTCCTCCCCGGGGAACATGTTTGTTGTTCTTATGTGGAACAGTTTGCTCGTCGTTCCACAGAAATGCTGTGTGGCTCTGCGAAGACGAGTGTTTGGGTAAACACTGAAGAAGGAGGACGCCGCCTCCATCAGAGCTGAAGCTCCTCCAGGAAACTGAAGGGTCTTCTGGAGGAGGGGGCTGGGGGGGGGGGAGGCAGGACCGCTAACACGCAGCAGCAAGACCGGGACCGGCAGGACCAACCGGCTCATCCCTGACACCAAAAAACGCCTGTCCTGGCCTAGCATAGCCTGGTCTGGTCTGTCCTATTTTAGCATAGTCTGGCCTAGCATAGTCTGACCTAGCCTAGCATAGTCTGGCCTAGCATAGTCTGACCTGGTCTGGCCTATCCTAGCATAGTCTGGCCTGGCATAGCCTAGCATAGTCTGGCCTGGTCTGGACTATTTTAGCATAGTCTGGCCTAGCATAGTCTGACCTAGCCTAGCATAGTCTGGTCTGGCCTATTTTAGCATAGTCTGGCCTAGCATAGTCTGACCTAGCCTAGCATAGTCCCGCTTAGCCTAGCATAGTCTGGCCTATCCTAGCATAGTCTGGCCTAGCATAGTCTGACCTAGCCTAGCATAGTCTGGCCTAGCCTAGCATAGTCTGGCCTATCCTAGCATAGTCTGGCCTAGCCTAGCATAGTCTGACCTGGTCTGGCCTATCCTAGCATAGTCTGGCCTAGCCTAGCATAGTCTGGCATATCCTAGCATAGTCAGACCTAGCCTAGCATAGTCTGGCCTAGCATAGTCTGACCTAGCCTAGCATAGTCTGGCCTATCCTAGCATAGTCTGGCCTAGCCTAGCATAGTCTGGCCTAGCAAAATCTGGCCTGGTCTGGCCTAGCCTAGCATAGTCTGGCCTAGCATATTCTGGCCTGGTCTGGCCTATTTTAGCATAATCTGGCCTGGCCTAGCCTAGCATAGTCTGGCCTATCCTAGCATAGTCTGGCCTGGCCTAGCCTAGCATAGCCTGGCCTATCCTAGCATAGTCTGGCCTAGCCTAGCATAGTCTGGCCTATCCTAGCATATTTTGGCCTGGTCTGGCCTAGCCTAGCATAGTCTGGCCTATCCTAGCATAGTCTTGCCTGGTCTGGCCTAGCCTAGCATAGTCTGGCCTATCCTAGCATATTCTGGCCTGGTCTGGCCTAGCCTAGCATAGTCTGGCCTATCCTAGCATAGTCTTGCCTGGTCTGGCCTAGCCTAGCATAGTCTGGCCTATCCTAGCATATTCTGGCCTGGTCTGGCCTATTTTAGCATAGTCTGGCCTAGCCTAGCATAGTCTGGCCTATCCTAGCATAGTCTGGCCTAGCCTAGCATAGTCTGGCCTATCCTAGCATAGTCTTGCCTGGTCTGGCCTATTTTAGCATAGTCTGGCCTAGCATAGTCTGACCTAGCCTAGCATAGTCTGGCCTATCCTAGCATAGTCTGGCCTAGCCTAGCATAGTCTGGCCTATCCTAGCATATTCTGGCCTGGTCTGGCCTAGCCTAGCATAGTCTGGCCTATCCTAGCATAGTCTTGCCTGGTCTGGCCTAGCCTAGCATAGTCTGGCCTATCCTAGCATATTCTGGCCTGGTCTGGCCTAGCCTAGCATAGTCTGGCCTATCCTAGCATAGTCTTGCCTGGTCTGGCCTAGCCTAGCATAGTCTGGCCTATCCTAGCATATTCTGGCCTGGTCTGGCCTATTTTAGCATAGTCTGGCCTAGCCTAGCATAGTCTGGCCTATCCTAGCATAGTCTGGCCTAGCCTAGCATAGTCTGGCCTATCCTAGCATAGTCTTGCCTGGTCTGGCCTATTTTAGCATAGTCTGGCCTAGCCTAGCATAGTCAGACCTAGCCTAGCATAGTCTGGCCTGATTTGTCCTGGTCTGGATCTGGACCCTAGTGGTCTGTAGAGGACCTGCAGGTCTGGATCTGGACCCTGGTGGTCTGTAGAGGACCTGCAGGTCTGGATCTGGACCCTAGTGGTCTGTAGAGGACCTGCAGGTCTGGATCTGGACCCTAGTGGTCTGTAGAGGACCTGCAGGTCTGGATCTGGACCCTGGTGGTCTGTAGATAAAAAAACATGCCTCCACCTGTTGAGACTCACCTGTTTCTGACCCCGTTGCTCAGGAAGGGGACCGAGGCCACGCCCACAAACAGCCAGACCCCCAGGCAGACCAATAGGGTGCGGGTGGGCGTAGCCAGGGAGCGATGGCGGAGCGGCCGGGCCACGGCCAGCCAGCGGAGGAGGCTGAGCAGCGTGAGGAGGAGGATGCTGGGGATGAAGAGCAGAAGGTCAGGAGGTCAGAAGTCCCCCAGGACGCCCGTGGAGGCCATGGTTGCCGCGGTTACCTGGAGTACAGGTTGACGTAGAAGCCGTAGACGCAGAGCCGGCACAGCCAATCGGAGAAGTACCACCTGCCCCCCCCGAGGTAGTAGGCCAGGCGCAGCGGCAGGGTGAGGGAGAAGCTGCTGTCGGAGATGGCCAGGTTCATCATGACCACGCAGGACGCAGAGTTCCTGGGGGGGAACTCTGTTACATTAATATAGAGTCTGTTACAGTCCAGGTGGTCTTTAGGGGGTCTCCAGAGACCAGAACATGACCCCCGAACCGTTATTACATAAACAATGGCAGGTAAAAACTCCCCTAAACACTAACTAGAGGTTTACTAACACCAAGATACAAACTCCTGAATTAGTGAATATAACGTTCCTTCTTCTGAAGGAGCAACTGCAGCTAAAGCTGAGCAGCTAATGTTGTCAATCAGGTTTGTTTGGTGTTGATTGAAATTTAAAAGTGAAAGTGAGCAGATGAGGACAGTGAGGACATGCCCCGCCGTCTGGGCGCGAATGCTAGCATGTGGTGGAGTCAAGGATGTGGGTGGAGCTCGTCAAGTTCAGACAGGACAGACAAAGACACGTCCAGCAGGACTAGTTCTCTGGAACAGCAGGTCTGTTCATGTCGGCTCTGAGGACGTGTTGAAGACGTGTTGAAGACGTGTTGAGGACGTGTTGAGGACGTGTTGAGGACGCGTTGAGGACGTGTTGTAGGGATGTGGTGCTGTGTTCAGGGTGCCATCTAATAAATAAACGCCTCCCTGGCCGTGTAAATGTCTCCCTGGACGTGTGGACGTCTCTCTGGACGTATAAACGTCTCCCTGGACGTGTAAACGTCTCCCTTGACGTATAAACGTGTCTCTGGATATTTTTTTATTTATTTTTTTTTCTGCACACATATTAATGGTTGATACCATGCCGGTAAAAACCTAAGGCATATATATGTGCATTCTTACTATATTTAGTATTTATACATATGTGTGTATGTGTGTGTGTGGCTATGTGTGTGTATGTGTATGTGTATATGTATTTGACTAAGTGGCTGTATGTGTGTGTGTACGCGTTCTATATGTATGTGTGGCTAAGTGTGTGTGTGTGTGTATGCATATGTGTAGCTATGTGTGCGTATGTGTACACGTATGAATATATATATATATATATATATATATATATATATATATATATATATATATATATATATATATGTGTGTATGTGTGCGTGAGAGAGTGTGTGTGTATATGTCTATGTGGCTATGTGTGTGGCTATGTGTGTGTGTGTGTGTGTGTGTGTGTGTGTGTGTGTGTGTGTGTGTGTGTGTGTGTGTGTGTGTGTATGTGTCTGTGTGTGTGTGTGTGTGTGTGTAATAATCCTATCAAAGCTCCATCTGAAGTGTATCTATAGTGGGGTGGGGGGGGAGCAACCCCGCCACCCGCGAGACCAGAGGCCGACGAGAAAGAACCCAGAACCCAGGCCACCAGCAACCCCACAGAGGGGAGAAGTAGGAGGGAGGCAACCCACCGCCTGCGAGCCTGCGAGCCGGGGAGTGACGGGCCACGCGGGACAATGTCCCCCACGCCCCGGACCCCCCGCCCCTTCGCCTATGTGCGTATGAATCGTGTAGGGGGGGAAGGAGGGGGAGCAGAAGCCGAAGCCAGGAGGCAGGACCAGCAGAGCTGGCCCTGGAAGGACGCCCACGGTCCCCCACCGGCCATCCAGTTGACGGGGGCCGGCATTCCAAGCCGGGCCAGGGCCCCACCGTACCTCCACAGGCGCCCCCGGCACCGCCGTAGCCCCCAGATGGAGGGGGAAACGGTCCAGCATCCCCCCATTCATACTGACAACATAAGACATAGACACCCCGCCGCCGCGCCCGCCCGTGCACCACCCGGCCAGGGGAGACCCGGCCCCAACCCCCCCCCGGGGCCACCCTGGGGGACGCCCCAAAGGTCACAGAGTCCCCACAGACGCAGGGGCACGCAGCCCCCACCCAGCGACGGAGGACCAGGGCAGCAATGACCCCCCAGCGCAGACAGCCACCCCCCACCCAGGCAGGGCCGGGCCCTTCGAGCGGGACCCCCATGCCCATGGCCCAGCCCCCCCCGGGAAAACCGGGGACGCCTTAGCCACAGCCCCCCGCCCGAGCCCCCCCGGCCACCTTTCACCGCCATGAGGTAACCCCCTCCAAACTGACCCCCAACCCCAAGGGCTACGAGATCACCACCCCCCCGACTAGGTAACTCTGGATATTTGAACATGTCTCTGGACATATAAACGTGTGTCTGGACATTTGAATGTGTCTCTGGACATATAAACGTGTCTCTGGACATATAAACACGTCTCTGGAGATATAAACGTGTGTCTGGACATTTGAACATGTCTCTGGACGTATAAACGTGTCTCTCGACGTATAAACGTCTCCCTGGACATATAAACGTGTCTCTCGACGTATAAACGTCTCCCTGGACATATAAACGTCTCCCTGGACGTGAGGACAGCCCCTCTTCCTCTCGTCCCAGCAGCTCTGTCCTCCGGAGACGTTGGCAGGTTAAAGACAGAAAGAGGAAGTGCGGAGAACGAGACAGCGGGCCTTTGTTGTCCACCTGGATGTGTCTCAGCGGCGGTTTATCAGTTTATCAGGTTCTGGGACGAAGTAGCGGTCGGTAAACAAATGATGTGGAGGATCCCAAACAAGTCCGTCCCTGGAGGACATAAAAACGCGTCTCTGGACATATAAACACACCTTACAGAGACAGGTGTTGGTGGTCGGGTGCGTGGGTGCGTGGGTGCGTGGGTGCGTAGGTGCGTGGGTGCGTAGGTGCGAGGGTGCAGGACGGCGTGGATGCGTGGGTGTGTAGGTGCGAGGGTGCGCAGGGGCGTGGGTGCGTGGGTGCGTAGGTACATGGGTGCGTGGGTGCGTGGGTGCGTAGGTACATGGGTGCGTGGGTGCGTAGGTGCGAGGGTGCGTGGGTGCGTAGGTACATGGGTGCGTGGGTGCGTAGGTGCGAGGGTGCGTGGGTGCGTAGGTACATGGGTGCGTGGGTGCGTAGGTACATGGGTGCGTGGGTGCGTAGGTACATGGGTGCGTAGGTACATGGGTGCGTGGGTGCATGGGTGCATGGGTGCGTGGGTGCATGGGTGCATGGGTGCGTGAGTGCGTAGGTGCATAGGTGCGTGGGTGCGTGGGTGCGTGGGTGCGTACCTGCGGCTGCGCTGCCGGAAAAAGACCACCAGCGCCCCGATGTTGCATAGGAAGGCCACAGGAAACACCAGCAGGTAGGTGGCGACGTAAGCGCGGTACTTGAAGGCGTCGTCGTCATGCGAACACAGCCCCGTTACCGCGGTGTCGTTGCCCACGGTTACAGCGGTTTCGTTGCCCACGGTTAACACGGCACAGGGAGTCGTCAGCAGGTATCCTTCAAACAAGGAAGAAGTTTCTGGTTCAATCGATCATGAAACCTGATCAGGACACTTTTAGGGTCAGAAACCTGAAAACCTGAACCCTGGTGGTTACTAGATGGTAGCCTGGTGGTTACTAGATGCTAGCCTGGTGGTTACTAGATGGTAGCCTGGTGGTTACTAGATGGTAGCCTGGTGGTTACTAGATTAGCCTGGTGGTTACTAAATGGTAGCCTGGTGGTTATTAGATGGTAGCCTGGTGGTTACTAGATAGTAGCCTGGTGGTTACTAGATGGTAGCCTGGTGGTTACTAGATGGTAGCCTGGTGGTTACTAGATGGTAGCCTGGTGGTTACTAGATGGTAGCCTGGTGGTTACTTAAGGGTAGCCTGGTGGTTACCAGATGGTAGCCTGGTGGTTACTAGATGGTAGCCTGGTGGTTATTAGATGGTAGCCTGGTGGTTACTAGATGGTAGCCTGGTGGTTACTAGATGGTAGCCTGGTGGTTACCAGATGGTAGCCTGGTGGTTATTAGATGGTAGCCTGGTGGTTACTAGATGGTAGCCTGGTGGTTACTAGATGGTAGCCTGGTGGTTACTAGATGGTAGCCTGGTGGTTACTAGTTGGTAGCCTGGTGGTTACCAGATGGTAGCCTGGTGGTTACTACATGGTAGCATGGTGGTTATTAGATGGTAGCCTGGTGGTTATTAGATGGTAGCCTGGTGGTTACTAGATGGTAGCCTGGTGGTTACTAGATGGTAGCCTGGTGGTTACTAGATGGTAGCCTGGTGGTTACTAGATGGTAGCCTGGTGGTTATTAGATGGTAGCCTGGTGGTTATTAGATGGTAGCCTGGTGGTTACTAGATGGTAGCCTGGTGGTTACTAGATGGTAGCCTGGTGGTTAACAGATGGTAGCCTGGTGGTTACTACATGGTAGCATGGTGGTTACTAGATGGTAGCCTGGTGGTTACTACATGGTAGCCTGGTGGCTACTAGATGGTAGCCTGGTGGTTAACAGATGGTAGCCTGGTGGTTACTACATGGTAGCATGGTGGTTACTAGATGGTAGCCTGGTGGTTACTACATGGTAGCCTGGTGGTTACTAGATGGTAGTCTGGTGGTTACTAGATGGTAGCCTGGTGGTTACTAAATGGTAGCCTGGTGGTTACTAGATGGTAGCCTGGTGGTTACCAGGTGGTTATTAGATGGTAGCCTGGTGGTTACTAGATGGTAGCCTGGTGGTTACTAGATGGTAGCCTGGTGGTTACCAGGTGGTTATTAGATGGTAGCCTGGTGGTTACTAGATGGTAGCCTGGTGGTTACTAGATGGTAGCCTGGTGGTTACTAGATGGTAGCCCGGACCGGCGGCTCCATCATCACAAACCTCCATCACAGAGCAGCTTAATTCCTTATCTGGATTAATTATTGAATTAGTTTTAATGTCATTTTAAGAAAAACTAAAACATGCTGTAGTTTTTAATTCTTGGTTCTTCTGATCTCCAGTCAGATAAACAAACTCTTGTTGATCCTGAGATTCCTGTTTCCATAAACATAAACGTCCCCAACAGCAGATTCATGAGGAGAAAGACGTAAACAAATGCTGACGTACCAGGGAGCATGGTGCAGGTCTCTCCAGGTCCTGTTCTCTCCAGGTGCAGGTCTGCCCAGGTCCTGGTCTGCCCAGGTCCTGGTCTTGGTGCAGGTCCTGGTCCCTCCAGGTCCTGGTCTTCATGGATCCTCCAGAGTCCTGGTTCTTCCCTCGTCTGCAGGTTTGTGATCCAGCAGCTGCTGCGACGCAAATGTGGGCGTGTTGCTGTGACAGTTACCACACACACACACACACACACACACACACACACACACACACACACACACACACACACACACACACACACACACACACACACACACACACACTCGGCAGGGAGCCAGACTTCAACGGTTCTCAGGGTTTTACTGGTTCAAACATTTGCATGAAAACTGAGGATCTTCGTCTGATCGGGAAACGAGTCGCTTCAGGACGTTTTATTAACGACGAGCACGAGACAATCTCACCACCTTTATCTCAGAAATGTAAAACTTTATTACAGTTAAATAACTTTGTACTTTGTACTTTATTATAAAACTTTACTGCTGTAAAGTTAACACAACTTAATCCCTGATGTTTACAAGATACATGGAGGCAGTTTATATAGGTGTGAGGATGTTATTATTGATGTTCATATAACATTTGTTTGGGTGTGTGTATATATATATATATATATATATATATATATATATATATATATATATATATATATATATATATATATATATATATACACATATATATAAAAAAAAAATATATATATATAAAACAAAAATATATATTATTGATTATTACTATTACAAATGGTAGCCTGGATGGATTATTACTATGTTATATATATACATATATATATACATACATATATATATATATATATATATATATATATATACATATATATATATATATATATATATATATATATATATATATATATATATATATATATATATATATATATATATATTTACATGTATTTATTATTGATTATTATTGTTGTTCGGGTTTGTTTTCACTACTGTTTCATGTTCAAAATAAAATTTAAATTCAATGTTACGGCTTATTCTCATAAAATCCTGATTTTATTCTTTATTTTGCGTGAAACTGCACCTCATCTGTCTGAATCTGTTAAATTAGGGCTTTTCTGGTTTAATGTTTAGATAATTATAATTTTACTGTGAATTCTCATTATTATTATTTTATTCTCAATTTTTCCCTGACAAAGAATTTTACAGCTTTATTTTCTTAAGATCTTGACTTTCTTTTATCGAAATGACAGCTTTTCACATAAATGACCACCAGATTTTATTTCTGTAAACTTATTTTACTTTTTGTCAAATTTTAACTTGAATTTAGGCTTTTATTCTTGTAAATGTACCAACTCACTTTTGCAGTATCACAACGTTATTTCAAATAAAGACGTTAAGGTCATTAATTTCCGCATTCCTGTAATTAAATACTGATTCTGTTTTTCAGTAACTCTGTAAAGACAAACTCTAAACTGGTCGAACCGGTCAAGCTTTTTCTTCTTCTTCTTCTCCTTTGTTTTTATAAATACTTCTTCCTGCTATGTGATGACGTCATAATGTCTCTAAAGCACCTTGTTGTTGAATGATTCACTGAACTTGCCTGAACTCGTTTTCAGACGGTAATATTGTTTCCTGATGCAGTGGCGCCCCCTGGAGGCCTGGAGGTGTTAGCACCTTTAATGGGCCCCCGCAGCCTCTCAGAGAGACTGGGTGGGGTCCTCCCCCCGGTCCTGGAGGATCGATAGAAATAACATAAAATCATGCAAATTATGTTCAGAGCAAAATCAAAAATGCTCCCTGACTCAATACAGAGGTTTTTTTCAGTTCAGGAGACTCCGTATAATCTTAGAGGTGTCTGCAATTTCACTGTACAAAAAGCTAAAAAAGGTATGAAAAGGAGACGTGTCTCCATTACTGGAGTTAAATTCTGGAATGATGCCAACATGAATTTAAAAACATGTAATTCTCTTTTGGTTTTAAGAAAATGGTTTGTAAAGCTATTTTTGAAGCTTATAAGTGCGATTGACTATCTGTTAATGTTTCTTTGCCTTTCTATTGTCTCTTTGCTTTTCTGGAGGTCGGTAGCCAAAAAAAGAAAGTTGGTAATATAGGCTAGGCTTTTATAAGCAGTTTTCTTCAGCCTATGCCTTTTCAGTCATTGTTCAACACATGATTATTGGTTTTGTGTGAAAATGTTAATGCTGTGCACAAAGTTTTTTGGTGTTGTGTTGTTTTTGTGTTGTCATGACTGAATAAACTTCATTCACTCATTCATTCATATAACTCAGTCCAACTGCTTTCCACGATAAATGTAAATATTTGGAGATGAAACTAACGTGTAATTTTATCAGTCTAGGTCAGGGGTCGGAAACCCGCGGCTCCAGAGCTCTTTAGCGCCGCCCTAGTGGCTCCTGGAGTGTTTTCAAAACTTTTTTACCTTTTTTTCTTTTCTTTTTTCTTTTTTTCCTTTTTTTTCTCTTATTCTCTTTTTTTTCCTTTTTTTCTTCTTTTTTTCTTCTTTTTTACTTCTTTTTACTTCTTTTTTCCTTTTTCTCTTTTTTCTCCCTTTTTCCTTTCCTTTTTAATCTCAACATTTCGACTTTTTCTCGTAATTTAAAATTTTTTCTCAACGTTTCGACTTTTTTCTCGACATTTGGACTTTCTCGAAGTGAATAATGAAAAAAAAAATCTCCCCCCAGTTATAACTAATATAGAAACATGCAGCATGTGTTGCCTTCATTCTAACGCTTATACAAGACTTTTAATTTTTTGCGGCTCCAGACATATTTGTTTTTTGTGTTTTTGGTCCAATATGGCTCTAAAACATTTTGGGTTGCCGACCCCTGAGGGGTATTCCAGGAAGCAGGTTCAACAAATTCCGAGTTTAAACCTGAACTCTGAGTTGACTTAACCTGACATAGGAAAGTTGGAGTTTTCGGTTCCAGAACAGCGGATTTGAGTTAGTTCAATCAACTCTGAGTTTGTTAAGCTCGAGTTAAAAAGCCATCATCAGTAGAGCCCTGATACAAGCATTCACCATGGCAACCGGCGACAACAAAAGATCCACATACTTTTTATTTTTTTATTTTTAAACTTTATTTAACATTTCAATTTACAAAATCCCTTTGAGGAAACATTAGTTTGCATCTGAAGATCCACATACTTCACGCCACTGGAGTTAGAAGTGTTAATACGTGCGTATGGCGAGTATGAGAGCATATTTCAGAAAAAAAACACGAAACACGAGGAGAGAAATGACGTGGGGGAAGGTTGCTGCAGTCAATGTGTAAGTTTGTAAGTTTGAATGCAGTATTCATTTAACATTTAAGTGTTTCTCAATCCTGGTCCTCGTGGGCCCCTGTCATTTAGATCACACCCGGCTTCAGGGGAAAATGTTCTTTTTTGATTTTTTTTTTTTTTTTTTTATGCATTTATGGAATTACTCTGTGTCTATTTTTATTGATTTATTCTATTACTTAATACATATAAAATAACTACAAATGCATATCAGAACAACATGATGGATTTCACTAGTTATTATCTTTCCCAACACTTATACCCCCCCCCCGCGGTGGTCGGTCGCTATCAATCTGGTTTTTAGCTCTGCAGTGTTACTAACTTACAAAAATGAAAAGGAAGCAGACAACCACGCAATTTAAAAAAAGAAAGAAGGCAAGTGATGAGTCCAATGTTGCCCCAGCAGCAGAAGATATCAACGAGGCTGTTAGCCACTGATGGATTAATTATGCAAGTTCATTTTAAGGTAAGATATCAAATCACCCTACCCTCTTATCAATCTGTTTAAGGGAAATATTTGACTTTTTTTTTTTTTACTCTCTCCCTCTCTTTCTGTCTTCTGCTCCGTTCCTCTCCTTTTTGCATTTGGACTTTAACTGTTTGAAGTTAAACTCGGATGTCCCTGTGTTATTGTTGCACTGACAGTGAATAAAAAACGTTGCGTTTGTTAGATATGCTTTTTCTGCTCTCTCTGCTGCTTGCCTCATTGGCTGAATTGACGCCACTGAGGGAGGAGACAGAGAGAAACTCAGGCTTTATTGGAGTAAACCTGCTAGCGAGCAGGTTAGGTTCAGAGACTCAGTTGCCATAGTAACTGACTCAGATTTTGAGTTAAAGGGGACCTATTATGAAAAACACGTTTTTTCTTGTTTTAACATATATAAAGTGGTCTCCCCTCACCCTGCCAGCACAGGGGAGACAAAATACCATGAAATTCTGCAGGGTCTCTGACCCCCGCCTTACAGAGTCCCCCAGTGTCACGTGACCTTTTTTTGAGCCATTCTGAATCTGCGCCTATGGTGACGTCACCATAGGCGCTCATTTCCATAGGTTCAGCCTCCGCTGCTGAAACCACGCCCACAACCAGCTCTCTGGCTCTGGCTGGAGCGGCGCTTCCTTGAGCCAGTCGGACGCGGCGCCGCGGCGGAGCGGATCCGGGTTAAATCATCCAGGTTCCCGGATGGTTTGGGAGCTGGGTCCTCGGGGGTCCGTCCCAGGTCGAACCAGCTTCACTCTCCGAGATTTTCAGAGAAATCTGTCGGTTTGATCCCCGGTAACGGGAGATGCGCCGCGGATGCGCTCCGGAGCCGATCTGTGCGCTTTCTGGAACTGAAAACTCCGGATTTCCCTCATCTCAGGCTTAACAAACTCAGGATTTTCACTAAACCCGCTTCCTGGAATACCCCTCTGGTCTAGGTCAAACAGTGGATGATTGACATGACAGTGGCCCCGCCCCTTGAGCTGTTCATGTATTGGTTTATTGATCAATGCTGGAGTCTCATATCATCCGTCGCTGATACATTCCTGACAGAAAGCGAGTTAATAATTATCCTCAGCGGTGCGTCGACCTTCTGAGCTCCTCGTCTTCTGGAGAAGGACTCGACTTCAACCGTTCAAACCTCAATTACTCGTCCCTGTCAATATAAGCCTCTTGGTATGATCAATTTATTCCGCTCTGTCCATTTATCTCCAACTGGCAGCTACGGCACCTGAACGCCTCACGGTCCGTGACGTCAAAACTAAAACTAATAAAAACTAAACTAAAACTAAGCATTTTTGAAAATATAAAAACTAGCAAACCCACACTAAAAACGAATTAAAACTAACTGAATTGAAGGAGAAAAAGTCAAAACGAAATAAAACTAAACTAAAATGAAAAATTCCAAACTATTACAACCCTGGTGAGGACGACTCTTCATTTACGTCCAACTGGAATCTGTCAGATAAATAAATCAGTTTAATCCAGTTCCTTTAAAGGGGACCTATTATGGCATTTAATGTATATTTTAAACAGGTCTTAAATGTCTTAAAAACAATCAAAAGCTTGTTTTTTCTACATAAAACAGAAATTCAGCCTGTGGGCCATGTCTCTAGTTTTACCGCTCTAACCTCATTACCTGTGAGTGATCCTGAGTGGGCGGGGCTATGATAATGAGGCTCTGTGCTGATTGGCTGCTTGAATGACGTGTAGCAGGGGAGGAGACAAAGCCTCTCCGGGGACAAGAGTCAGCTCCGTACACAAAGCGTGTCCCATGCGTGGGAGCGTCAGCGACAAAATAAATTCCATTGCTTTATTTTTTTTGTATTGGACTGTCCTAACTGGCCGCGAGTTTAATGGTTTCAGTGTGGACAGAGAGCGTCCGATGTCACGCAGCTCGACGCGATAGTCGGACGCTCCCATGCAGTTATGACACGGTGTAAACGGATCTTAAAGCCTGAATTATGGTTCTGCATTAAATCGACGCGTACCCTACGACGTAGGGTCTGCGTTGGTGTAACGGGGAACCATAAATCAGCGTAGCTCTATAGCAGCGTAGCTCTATAGCAGCTCTATAACAGCGTAGCTCTATAGCAGCGTAGCTCTATAACAGCGTAGCTCTATAGCAGCGTAGCTCTATAGCAGTGTAGCTCTATAGCAGCGTAGCTCTATAGCAGTGTAGCTCTATATAGCAGCGTAGCTCTATAGCAGCGTAGCTCTATAGCAGCGTCATCAGAGAGGGGGCGGAGCCTGTCAGAAGGGGGCGGGGTCAGAGAGGAGAAATGATGGTTATTTCTGGAGATAAACGAGTGCATCAGTCAGAAACTGGATCTGAAACATTTTAATAATTTCGTAGGAACTTGGATGAAACTCATAAAAACAATCGTCTTAATTACAGAATCTCCCGGCTCTTGAACCGACAGCGGGGGAGTGTCTAAGGTTTTAGGCTGTAGCTCCGCCTCCTCAGGTCTTCACCGAGACCCGGGTCTCCAGAACGTTCAGTCTGAGCCACTTCCATAACGATCATTAAACTAGCGGCGCTCCGTTGATCATGTGATCAAGGAGATCCGCCCCTCCGCTGCTGCTCGCCGCAGTGATGTCATCGACACGCCCCCTGCATCAGTATGACAGCGCCCACTGCGATTGGTCCTCCATGTTCCTTCCTCCGCTCAGCCTTTAGCAACACCTGTAAACACACACACACACGATGCTAACATATGATCCTAACAAAATATGTTAACACATGTTACTAACAGAAGATGCTAACATATGATACTAACAGAAGATGCTAACATATGATGCTAACAGATTATGCTAACAGACGATGCTAAGAGATGATGCCAACAGATTATGCTAACAGATGATGCTAACATATGATGCTAAGAGACAATGCCAACAGATAATGCTAACATATGATGCTAACAGATAATGCTAACAGATGATACTAACAGACGATACTAACAGAAGATGCTAAAAGATTATGCTAACAGACGATGCTAAGAGATGATGCCAACAGATTATGCTAACAGTTGATGCTAACATATGATGCTAAGAGACAATGCCAACAGATAATGCTAACATATGATGCTAACAGATAATGCTAACAGAAGATGCTAACAGACGATACCAACAGAAGATGCTAACAGATGATACTAACAGATTATGCTAACAGGCGATGCTAAGAGATGATGCTAACATATGATGCTAAGAGACAATGCCAACAGATAATGCCAACAGATGATGCTAAGAGACAATGCTAACAAAAGATGCTAACAGATTATGCTTACAGACGATGCTAACAGATGATGCTAAGAGACAATGCTAACACATGATGCTAACAGATTATGCCAAAAGAAGATCCTAACAGAAGATGCTAAAAGATGATGCTAGGAGACAATGCTAACATATGATGCTAACAGATTATGCCAACAGAAGATGCTAACAGATGCTGCTAACAGACGATGCTAACAGAAGATGCTAACAGATAATGCTAACAGATTATGCTAACAGACGATGCTAACAGTCGATGCTAACAGACGATGCTAACAGATGATACTAACAGATTATGCCAACAGACGATGCTAACAGACGATGCTAACATATGACGCTAACAGACGTTGCTAGCCAAACCGACGTGATTCACAACCGGGTTTTCGTTTCCAACCAACGCGGTGACTCGTGGGGGGTTGGACTCCTGCGTGGCAGACTCCGCCCCCCCACGGTCTCCGAACCCGAGCCGTCTGAAAAAGTTAGCGCCTTTACAGCCCCCGCTGTGAGACTCACCGCGTCCACAGAGCGTGATGCTAACGTTAGCTGCGCGTGTCTCCAGCCACGTCCGCCCGTCCGGCTCCAGAGGGCGGAGCCAAACCTGCAACCAGCCAATCAGCATCAGGCTCTGAGTGAGTAGTCTCCAGCTGCTTTCTGGGACATGAAACCATAGACATATATACGTAGACGCAGCATCGAGTGGTTTTTCCCGCTGCTGCGATACGTCAACGACGCCGCCATAAATAAGCCAGAAATAAGCCAGAAATAAGCCAGAAATAAGAGAAATAGAGAAACATATTTTCTCATCAACAAAACATATTTTAAATTTTTCAAGTAATAAAATAACAGAAAAAAGAAAGTCCAGAGTGCTCAGAAGGTTCATCTAAATCATGTGACGAAGGTGCTCTTTGGTGGGAAAAAGGATGTCAAAAAATAAGAAAAATCCAAGGCACTCTTCTTAAAATATAAAAAGCCTTTATTTGAAATGGCTATTTCATGTAGAAGATTTTAAAAAGTCATCTTCTACATGAAATAGCCATTTCAAATAAAGGCTTTTTATATTTGAAGAAGAGTGCCTTGTATTTTTCTTATTTTTTGACAAAATAACATGTTTGAACCATTTTTCAGACAATAAAATAACATTTGAACAATTTTTAAGACAACAAATAATTTTGTGAGGAGGGATATGTATTGTTTTTCGGCACTACCTAGTTCTCTATAGCTGATATAACATGAATTATTCCTATGTTGTTAATTGTTTCAAATGTATTTGTTATTTACTGTCTAATTATATCTTTCAGCTTTTAATGTCAATGTAAACCACTTTGAATTACCTTTTGTTGAATTGTGCTATATAAGAAATTTGCCTTGCCTTGCCTTGCCTATTTCCTGTTTTAATCTAAATTCTGGCAGCAGTATTTCCTGTTTTAATCTAAATTCTGGCAGCAGTATTTCCTGTTTAAATCTGGAAGTCATACAGCGGTATTTCTTGTTTTAATCTGAAAGTTTGGCGGCAGTGTTTCCTGTTTTAATCATAACGTCTGATGGCGGCATTTCCTGTTTTAATCTGAAAGTAAAGCTGCGGTATTTCCTGTTTTAATCTGAAAGTCTTGTGGCGGTATTTCCTGTTTTAATCTGAAATTCCAGCAGCAGTATTTCCTGTTTTAATCTAAATTCTGGCATCAGTATTTCCTGTTTTAATCTGAAAGTCCTGCAGCAGTATTTCCTGTTTTAATCTGAAAGTATAGCTGCGGTATATCCTGTTTTAATCTGAAAGTCTTGTGGCGGTATTTCCTGTTTTAATCTGAAATTCCAGCAGCAGTATTTCCTGTTTTAATCTAAATTCTGGCATCAGTATTTCCTGTTTTAATCTGAAAGTCCCGCAGCAGTATTTCCTGTTTTAATCTGAAAGGCCTGCAGCAGTATTTCCTGTTTTAATCTGAAAGTATAGCTGCGGTATTTCCTGTTTTAATCTGAAAGTCTTGTGGCGGTGTTTCCTGTTTTAATCTGAAATTCCAGCAGCAGTATTTCCTGTTTTAATCTAAATTCTGGCATCAGTATTTCCTGTTTTAATCTAAATTCTGGCATCAGTATTTCCTGTTTTAATTTGAAAGTCTGGTGTCGGTATTTCCTTTTTTAATCTGAAAGTCTGGATTCAGTATTTCCTGTTTTAATCACAAAGTCTGGCAGGGTATTTCTTGATTTAATTTGAAAGTCTGGCAGGGTATTTCCTGTTTTTATCTGAAAA
Organism: Cololabis saira; assembly: GCF_033807715.1. Lineage (NCBI taxonomy): Eukaryota > Metazoa > Chordata > Actinopteri > Beloniformes > Belonidae > Cololabis > Cololabis saira. Next base: position 6,433,119 of record NC_084606.1, on the reverse strand, counting down.
TCTGGCCTCGGTATTTCTTGGAGGTCTGGCATCAGTATTTTCTGTTTTAATCTGACAATCCTTCAGTAGTATTTCATGTTTTAATCTGAAAGTCCTCCAGCAGTATTTCCTGTTTTAATCTGAAAGTCTGCCGGCGGTATTTCACGTTTTATATATGTAACCGCTGTATAGACCCCTTTCCAGCCTACGTCATCACAGGATGCGCGCGCATTGTTGCGGCGGAAGTGCTGAAGAAGTTGCATCAGTTTGAATAGAGCGAGGGAGGATTTTTTTCTTAAGTTGCGTTTTTGGAGTTGCAGTAACGTTTTAGTAGAACAACATGCCCACCGGCTGTTGTGTGTACGGGTGTACAAATAGAAATCCTGAGGAACATACATTTTTTGCAATTCCCAGAGGAAACAGGCCATTTCAAAAGCACCGTAGGAGCCTGTGGCTGCAAGCCATCAGGAGAACCGACTGGACCGAGGAAAACATCTAGAATGCCCGCGTTTGCAGTGCTCATTTCATATCTGGTGAGTTATCGTGGCTATCTGGTTTAGCTTTACTTGAATGCCTTTAATTGAGTAACTGTAAGAAGAGTAAGTGTATTTTAAGTGTTTGCTACCATAGACTGTAAGTTTACTACTGGCTAACTGATACAGCTGAGACCTTCAGTGTGGTGTACATAATAATAATTAATATTATTAATATTATAGATCCATGGGTGTACAGCAGCTCCACTAACTTAACAGCTTTAACGCTCTAGCATCATTGTTGTTTAGGATGTGTGTCCTGGTTGTCTTTTCTCTGATTTGAGCATCTCATGAAACTTAAGAAACTTGAAAAGTGGTTATCTGGTGTTATTTGGCTAATGTGTATATTTATTTTTACAGGTGAGATGTCACTGGACCACGAGAGTCCTGATTTTGTGCCCTCTATTTTTTCATACACTAAACAAAACCAAAACCCTGATGCAAAGATCAAAAGATAAAATACAATAAATAAGACCTAGCTGTTTGTGTTTTTAGCTTAACCTAATGAAATGATTAACTCATGAATATTAAGGGTTTACTTATTTTGGTATTAAGCAAACCATAACCGATAATTAAGATGGGAATGTATTGTATTACAGCTTGAGATCAGTATTTTTGTTCATTTGAGTTTTTTTATGTGAAGGTACCAAAGAAAAAAGAAATGGAGTGAAAGACTTCTGGTTGCTCCACCAAACCAACCTGCTCCTGCTCCTGGAACTCCAGAGGAATCACCAGTATGGATCACAGTCCTAGTAAGTGTAGCCACTGTTGTCATTTCATGTCTCATTGCATTGTATAATGGTTCAACCATGTTGAGTATTCTCCCCCTATGCTGATCTCCACATCCATTCTTTTCTTTATAACCCATATTTATGCACAGTGTAGACTAACACAGTTGCAATTAATCTTAGGTCTATGTATGTGACAAATAAAATCTCCTTGTCCCTGTCCTTTTCTCCTCTCCTATTCACAACTGTCCTTCTGATTCCAATGCCCCTCTTATGTTCTCTATACACCCATCCATCCATCCATCCATCCATCCATCCATCCATCCATCCATCCATCCATCCATCCATCCATCTCGTCTTCAATTCTCAACTGTTCTCTTTTCTGCTAAAGCTGAAGAGGACATCCCAGTCACGAGGACAGAATACGATGACCGAGCTGAAGAGTGACCACGTCAACCTGCAGGAAAAGTATCAACAGCTGCGAGATGAAAATGAGGAGGTCGACACATCAAAACAACTGTCACGTGTCAGGATACATGGCGAACGTGTTATAGGGAGATGGAAGAACTTCAGAATTTTGAAGACAAGAATTCCACTGTCACAGGCTGACCTTCTAGAATCTAGATGATATTGTTATTGTGTGTGCTAGTCTCACAAACCTTAGCAAAAGTGTTGTTCCGAAAAAATCTAAGAAATAAGGGTTCTGAATAATAAAATCAAGTCTTGACATTTTTTTATTTTCTCATCAGTGATTTGGAGCTGTGACTATGAATTGAATATCAGCCATTAATGATTTACTTGACTATTAAAGTTTTGCTAATAAACTACCGGAGTTATTTGATTTTTCTCACTGATTGTGTAAACGTATTGATTATTTTCTCTTTTTAAAGCTACAAACATCCAACTTCCACAGCTGTAAATATGCTGCACAAATATACATATATTCACTATATGTGTTGTATATCAAACTCAGGTATAGTATAGATATATTAATCCCCACAAACCCTCAAATAAAAATAATGAATTTACCTAAAATTAATCAACTAAGTTTTAAAAAACAGTATTTTGCATTATATGCCTTTTAATGTTTGGCAGTTAAAATAAATAACCAAATTGCCTTAAACCAGCAAACACATCAGACTACATGAATAACAGCAATGATATTGCTTAACAGTATGAGCCTGAAAATGTGACTTAAAATAATATAAAACGGAGCAGAACAATTTACCTGCAATGAGCGAGACAATACACACCAAAACGATGTGGTTAGCACCTCCACTGGTTTTCAACATCTATGATACAAAATACAAAGTTCGGCAAAACCAAGGTAAGTGACGGCAGAAACAAAACAAAAACACACCGAAATAGCATGGCAACTTCAGTTACATGACTGTGCATGTTACAAGATTCATAACGTTAGTTTTAATGCAGTTAATAAACCTTTTTGCAGAGCATCAAAAACTCGTGGCTTACCATCATGGATGTATTATATAACTGGATACAGGATCGAAAATGGCCGCCCATTCATTTCAATGGAGTTTGCTCACCCAGCGCATCCCATGGATCTATTATAAATCTGGATGGGAGACTGAAAATGGCCGCCCATTCATTTCAATGCGTTTTGCTCACTCAGCGCATACGCTGAAAAAGTTCCTGACTTCCTGGTTTACTTCCGCGTTATGCGGCCCATAGAGCATGCGCAGTTGAGTCACCTCCCATGATGCTCTGGGGCCTCCCATCATGCCCCGGGGCAATGACGCGAATATTAATATAATATGTATTAATATAATATATTAATTAATGTATATTATTACATGTATAGCATTACATATATTATTAATGTATTAATATAATATAATTATATAATATATATTAATATAAAACATCCGTGGAATGCTCGGACACGGCTGTGACGTCAGCCGTGACGTCACGCCCAGAAAGAGACTTTTCTTTTACTTTTCTGGCCGTTATAAAACATTTTTGACGGATATAAAGTCCATGACTTAAAAATATAGAATACAAAGATTAGTAATTGCCCGTGATTACAGCTGGAGGTTCCTGTGAACAGTTTTAGAGGCTTCTCTTTTACTATTGCGGTCTATGGGAAAAAAGCTTTCTGGGCCGCATGGGATTTTCTGTTGCAGTACCGCGGCTGGCCACTGGAAAAAATCGGCGTGCCTTCTGAGTGCCAGACCCGGGAGCTGGCGCCATGGATGTATTATATAACTGGATACCGTACCAAAAATGGCCGCCCATTCATTTCAATGCATTCTGCTCAGCCAGCGCATCCGCCGAAAAAATTTCTGACTTCCTGGTTTACTTCCTGGTACACGGGCCCATAGAGCATGCGCAGTTGAGTCACCTCCCATGATGCTCTGGGGCCTCCCATCATGCCCCGGGGCAATGTGAACGAGCGCTGCGCGCTCTGGACAAGCGCTGCGCGCTCATGAGTCCTTTAGACCGGTAATGATAGATGTACACAATGAAATTAGGGATTTATAGGGCAAATCAACCGATGCTGTTCTCAAAGTCATGGTTATAGACTATACATGGTTCATTTGTGTGTTTTTTTTAATTAAAGATAAAACGAGTCATTTTTATTTAAGATGAGACACCCCAGGTTAATAGGCTAAAATAGGGTAAAAATGTAAATAGCAGGTATCACCATGAAACTTCCCAAGTTTATTACTTACATTAAGACAAATATTTTTTGTATTACAAGTTTTGTCAAGTATTATGTTTAAATATGTCAAATATTATGTTTAAATGTGGTTAATTTGTGGAGTTTAATTTTTTGGAGTAAGGATAAAACGAGTCATCTTTATAAAAACAAACAAACAAAAAAACACATGGGATTCCCCACAATAACACAAGCTGTCATATGCTATTTATCTATATACCTTTGGGTAAATCTTTTTGTCTATTAATTAGGGGTGTAACAATATATCGTGCCACGAAATTTCGCGATACAAAAACGTCACAATACGTGTCGTGGAGGTGACAACCTGTATCGCGATATTGGGTTATTAATATTAATCTATTGTGTTGACTAGTAACGCGCATCCGACCGCGACCGCGGCCGGACCGCGCGGACCAGAATCTTACTCCGCTGAGAAGAAAGTAGTCCCGTTTTGCGGTCCTGTTTTGAGGTCTGAACCTTTACTTATGTAAGTCTGGTGTAGAGTTAAGCCTTACCTTATTAAATTAAACCTTTTTGGGGTGGTGAGTAGGATAAACACGGGACAACTTCTGCGTGAGTTTGCGTGTACTTCAATGTCCGCTCAACAGCGTAGGATTTCAGAACATCAACACAACACCTAGTGCTGTATCACTCCGCCCAATCTAAAACATACTAACAACTGATATACTGACTAGTGTAATTATAGTCCCTGATTTACAGAATATAAAGAATATATTTATAAAATAATGAACCCTGAATTACCAAAATAACCTTCTAAACAAAAATAAATCTCCTCTTACACTTATAAGGTGAGCATGAATCAATCTTTTTTATGATGTAAAATTGTATGTATATTTATTTACTTGTATTTATTTATTCAATTTTAGTTGTTAAATTTCTGGAAAAGAAAAGAGTCAAATCATACATGAGAGAAACTATTCAGTTTGTGGCAAAATATTTGTACTTGTATGAAACTGAAGATGCATAATGCAAACCTGACATTTACTTTTAGTTCAGTTTGTGGAAAATGGTTGGCCTGGCTTTCTCTTTAAAACTTAAACAGTTATAAAGCATTACAAACTGAAACAATAGGGCAAACGCACAGCATTGTTTTGTATTATGTGTCTTTCAAATAAAAGACAATTTTTTCCAGTCATATGTTCCTCATTCAAGGTTGTTAAAAAATACTGCTATAATATCGTATCGTATCGTTATCGTGCCCTCAATATCGTGTATCGTACCGTATCGTGAGATTAGTGTATCGTTACACCCCTACTATTAATGATCGTGCAGTCCGAATGTTAGGCGTAATTAACTTTGCATTTTCTCTGATTCTTTTACAGCTTCTGGGCTCACATTAAGGGTGCGTCCCAATACTCCCCCTCGCCCTCCTTTTCTTCCCTAACCCTAACTTTTGCGCGTTCCCGTGAAGGTAGTGGTGTCCCAATTCCTCTTTTCACCTAGGGGGAGGGGGCATAACGAGGGCTAGGGGCTGAGAATAGCCCCTTCAAATCGAGGGATTTCAGATGCTGACTTGGCGAGCGAGGGGGTATGAAAACTTCCCAGAATGCTTTTCGTCGTCATTTGCGGACTGAATCAAAAAAAAAAACATGGAGGACATTTCTGGTTTTTTTGGGAGTAAAATCAATATTTTGAGTTAGTTTCTGCATAAAAATGCATTTTGATTACATTTCTCGGCGCAAACCGATATTTTACTTTCATAATATTCACTCAGTGAATGTACATCATCCCTTTTTTGTCCGTTGTTCGCTAAGATCGCGCCGGAATATGGTTACGTAAGCTACGTAAGCTACGCCGTAGCTTACGTAGCTCGCCGACCGAGGAAAACATGCTTTACAGACTCGTCTCGATTTTGAGCAAGCAAGCATTTTTTCATTTTTTTGAGTCAAATGGCGAACCGCAAAGAGCAGGAGGATATTGAACCCACAAATGTAAGTATAATGTCCCATGGAATTAAAAAAATCACAGTTCTTTTGTATGTTTTAACAGTTTGAACAGTACATAGAAATACCACATTGTTTATTGTTTATTTTTAATACCAAAGAGTGAAATTACCGGAGTCAAATTACTTGTTGGACAATGTTCGAACCTGGCCAATAAAGCTGATTCTGATTCTGAGTTAACGTAAGATAATATGTGGCTGGTCATGATGAGTCGGGTAGATAACATTGCCGTGTCCTGTTAACTACTCGTTAACTCTCATATTTTCTACAAATTTGTTGTATATTTCACATTACTATAAGGCAGCAACGTTATTTGGGGGGGGGTTACGAAGTAATAACGTCGCTTGCTGCCTTGTTATCATAGTTCAAACTTTTTTTTTTTGTTGTTTGTTTGTTTGTTTTTTTTACGAGGACGTTTGTGCATTGCAGTAATCACATTTCATTCCAGGGACTCCGGATCAGGTCCGACACCTAATAAGCTTTAGGACTAACAACGAGGAGAATTTTACAAAGAAGAACTATGCTGCTAAACCACTGTGGGAGTGAGTGATCCAGCTATCTGCTTGCAGAATATCTGTGATGGGGTCCTTAACCCTGGTATAACTACTATTCATCACTGTTTTCTGTTACACGAAACTCATCAAAGAGCTGGAACTGGAGGGAAAGGTGACCACAGCACAAATTGGCAAAAAATGGGAAAATCTTAAAAAAAATATAAGGTAAGCAATGGTTACGGTAAGTAATGTAATGAAATGTATCTGTAAATGTATTATCTGCTGAAGAGATGATGCTTAACAAAAAAAAATCCATGTAAAGTATTTATTAATAATCTTCTGTAAATTGTGTGTGTGTGTGTGTGTGTGTGTGTGTGTGTGTGTGTGTGTGTGTGTGTGTGTGTGTGTGTGTGTGTGTCTTCTTCCTATAGCTAGCTTGTGCTACGACCGGTGGTTCCTCCTGATTGTGAGTGATAAGACACTACAGTACCTGAAGATCTAACTGTTATTTTCTTTTCAGAACATAATCGACCCTCCATCCTCACCGGTGTCCTCTCTGACAAATTCAGAGGAAAGCACAGAGGTAATTTTTATTTATACAGTGATAATGAACCTGGTATGGTGTTGTGGGTGTGTATGATAGTCCAGTCATGTGTGTAATCAACATGTGTATCCATCTTTTTTTTATCTCAGAACACTTTGGAAGACGCCAGCTCGGCCTCAAGCTCTGCCTCACCAGCTGGAAGAGGAAGCTGGAAGCTTCAGGCATCAGGTCCACTTTCCCCCCGATCCCCCCAAAAAAAGAAACTCTCTATGCAGGACTTCCTTCAAGCTGAGGCCGCCAAAGAAGACAGAAGATGTCAAAAGAATGAAGAACACATGGACAGGATCCTGAACCTTTTAGAGAAAATGGTGGACCAGACACCTCATCAGCAGTAGCAGCACATACACTGCAATTTTTTTTTTGTACATATTTCTGTGCAAATTTTTTTATATGGAACAGCACCTTTCTTTGTTCTGCGTGCAATGTTTACTTTTTTTCTTTTTAAAAATGTTATTTGAATATAGCAAATAAAGCCTTTTTTACTGCGGATTCTCTCACTATCCTTATTTTACTATTGATCTCGTTGTACAGTTTATAATTTGAGACATTACCTTACTTTGAGAAACCCCAGAAGAGAAAACTGTTGTGAAACAAGTTTTATTAGACAATTTAAAAGTATTTCCAAGTGAGTAAAACCACACAAGTACAAAACTATATGAAGAACACATGGACAGGTTCCTGAACCTTTTAGAGAAAATGGTGGACAGGACACCTCATCAGCAGTAGCAGCACATACACTGCAAACTTTTTTTTTTGTAAATATTTCTGTGCACATTTTTTTATATGGAATATAAGTGCCATATTAACAGCGCTACAGCTGAAATTAAAACAGCTTTTGGCTCTCAGCTTCCTGATCAGGGTAGGGATGGAAACGAGGGGGAGGGGGAGAATTGGGACAGGCACCTGGGCCAAGTGCCCTAGATTTCAAGTGCCCTAAAATCTCCCCCTTCTTTTTTAGGGCTTAGGGAAGAAAAGAAGTGCGAGTGGAGAAAAGAAGGGCGAGTGAAGTTGAATTGGGATTGGCCCTAAGTGTTATTCCTGCCTGATATCTTATTTTCACAAACCATACACCGTTGGCTACAACGGAAATGTTTAAGTACAAGAATGACAAACCATTATTATTCTTGCTATTAAACATTTCCGTCTGTGATCCCCCTGGTCAGGGCGTTTAGACCGAGTGTGACCTGAGCGTCCCACCTGAGCTCTGTGCCATAGCGCGCAGCTCCAGCTCAATGAATGACAGAGGGTCTCCTGCTCAGCTGCTGCTCAACACTGATCAGAGCAGCTCCCCCTCGTTTACTGAGGTTTTATTATAAACCCAATGTCTTTTGTCATGGAAAAAAAAATTAAGAGACCACAAAAACACACCTTTGAGCCGTGTTTTCCACTTTTCTGAGTGATTATTCCGCCGAACGGCTTAGATTCAGCCATGCTCGTTCCCGAGACACACACGACCGCGCTTTGCGAGTGCACGGACAAAGCCGTGACGTCACGCCCAGAAAGAGACTTTTCTTTGACTTTTCTGGCCGTTATAAAACATTTTTGACGGATATAAAGTCCATGACTTAAAAATATAGAATACAAAGATTAGTAATTGCCGGTGATTACAGCTGGAGGTGTCTTGTGAACAGTTTTAGAGGCTTCTCTTTTACTATTGCGGTCTATGGGAAAAAAGCTTTCTGGGCCCCATGGGATTTTTTGTTGCAGTACCGCGGCTGGCCACTGGGAGAAATCGGCGTGGCTTCTGAGCGCGAGGCTGGGGGAGTGCTTACCATTAGCAGCAAGCTGGAAACTGCTAACAACATCCGGTTTCCGGTCATAAAAATAAAAGACCTGAACCGAACTTTACTTTGTACCAGCCGATGACGCTGTTGGACTCGTCATTGCAGGACACATCCACAGATTATATAGCATATTTCCGCAGGAATTTCAATAAAACAAAAGATATTCTTACACCCGTTAGATACACCCCCCTGAAATTCTGCTAAATATGGGAGCGCAGCACTTGCTACAAAAAACAAAATTACATGCAAAAGTGCATATACTGAAGGAAACAAAAAAACAACACAAAAATCGTGTATTACAAGGAACAAAACTGAAGTGCATGTCAGTTCTAAAACTCTCCCAAAAAGGAGTGTGAAAAGAAAGGAGGTGATCAAACTCCTAATTACACACAGACTCAAAGATGCCTGTTACACCTCTGAAATACAAAACATTGTTCCTGTAGTTTCAAGTACTCACATATATTTCAGCAGGAATTTCAATAAAACAAAAGATATTCTTACACCCGTTACATATATATATATATATATATATATATATATATATATATATATATATATATATATACATATATTGTCGTATTATTTTTCTGTAATAAATTAATCGTAATTAACGCGATAAAGTCCCAGCCCTAATATATATATATATATATATGTATATATATATATATATATACATATATATATATATATATATATATATATATATATGTATATATATATATATATATATATATATATATATATATATATATATATATATATATATATATATATAAAAAATTAATATTATATTATATTATATCATATTAAATTAATCGTAATTAACGCGATAAAGTCCCAGCCCTAATATATATATATATATATATATGTATATATATATATATATATACATATATATATATATATATATATATATGTATATATATATATATATATATATATATATATATATATATATATATATATATATATATATATATATTGTGATGACCTTCTTTGCCTTCCTGCCTTGTGGCTGGTCTTCTCCCTTGCAGGTAGCAGTGGGAGGGGCTGAGGGTCATCAGAGAAGTGGCAGCACCTGTGCTCAATGAGCCTTTAAAGAGCTCTGGCTGCTACTTCTCCCCTCTCTCTCATCCCTGAGGCAGCATTTTGTTTGTGGTTTGGTTTTGCTTTAGTTTTACACCTTACACACATACACCCACATTGTTTCCCGCATGCACTCACTTACACCACTGATCTACTGACTACACACGCCATACTTAATTAAGGTTCTTCTTTTAGCTTTATTATTTGGTATTATTTAATAAAAACCATTTTTGATTGACTTTCCTGGTGTTGCGTCTCCCTCTTTGTCATGGCCGTGCAGCCCGGTTCGTGACAAGTGGGGGCTCGTCCGTAGCTGTTTGGTGAGTAACCGGCTTGACAAGTGGGCTCGTCCAAGGTTTGAGTTGTTTCAGGCTGTTTGGTGCCCTAAATGATTTGGGGATTTGAGTGCATGGCATCAGCTATGGTGATGTCCAGTGTACCCTGTGTTTGGGAGATGCAGTTTTTTGGAATAGGAAAGTTAATTTTGTTCTTTAGTTTGAGTTGGAGATTGCTGGTAGTCCTGTTATCGGTTTTGTTTGGGTATAGGTTTACCTTGGTTTTTCTTATTTAGTGGGGAAAGTGCGTGGTCCGACGGCCCATTGCGTGGCTGGCCCTGTGCTGACTCTTCTTTTGTTCTTTTTGGCTGGGATCTCCAACAACTCTTTGTTTCATTACTTTTGGGTTAACCTTTTCCCTTTTTGTTTTTGAAAAAATAGCGGGGAAGTTCCAAACCCAGCTGGGTATGTGATTGCTCGGTTTGTGTTCATGAAGGTCGACACTGTGAAGTCCGCTGGTCTCCACCAGTCACCTGCCGGCGGGGCCTCGGCTGCAGGTGGCCCGGACAGACCTGGAACCGTGCAACTGCCATCATGGTCCAGTTTGCAACAGGACCGTGTCTGGACTTGTTTGTCCGCACTTTTGTGTGTCCCACACTTTTGTGTCCCGGACTTTTGGGTGGGCATCGCACTTTGGGTGGGCGTCGCACTTTGGTGGGCGTCGCACTTTGGTGGGCGTCGCACTTTGGTGGGCGTCGCACTTTGGGTGGGCGTCGCACTTTGGTGGGCGTCGCACTTTGGGTGGGCGTCGCACTTTGGTGGGCGTCGCACTTTGGTGGGCGTCGCACTTTGGTGGGCGTCGCACTTTGGTGGGCGTCGCACTTTGGTGGGCGTCGCACTTGTGGTGGGCACTTGTGGTGGGCGTCGGACGTTGGTTGAGTCCCGGACGTTGGTTGAGTCCCGGACGTTGGTTGAGTCCCGGACGTTGGTTGAGTCCCGGACGTTGGTTGAGTCCCGGACGTTGGTTGAGTCCCGGACGTTGGTTGAGTCCCGGACGTTTGTGGTCCCCTGAAACTGTTCCATGTGAATCTGCTGAAACCCTACTATGCTCACTCTGCTAGTCCATCCAGTGCTGTCCAGCAGGAGTCAATGGGGGAGAGTCCTGTTTTGATTGCTGACACAGTGGGTGAGTTTTCTGATGTGTGGAGGTGAGGCTGTGTTTGAGCCTGATGAGGGTTTTATTGTCTGGTCGGCGGAGAAATTCAGAGACCCTCAAGAACTTGAGGAGCCTTTTTAGATATTTGCCAACAGCGCAGGCTTTGGCGTTTGAAGCAATGATTTTAATGTGGTAGCAGATGCATTGTCGCGGGCTCTAGTTTTAATATTGCCTGCATGTGGTTTATGTTTTTTTTTCTCTTCTTATAGGCAGGTGTTATTGTTTGGGGACTCCGGTCCTGGGACCTTCGTCTTATGGGGGGGGGGGGGGGGGGGTGTGACGACCCTCTTTACCTTCCTGCCTTGTGGCTGGTCTTCCCCATTGCAGGTAGCAGTGGGAGGAGCTGAGAGTCATCAGAGAAGTGGCAGCACCTGTGCTCAATGAGCCTTTAAAGAGCTCTGGCTGCTCACTTCTCCCCTCTCTCTCATCCCTGAGGCAGCATTTTGTTTGTGGTTTGGGTTTGCTTTAGTGTTACACCTTACACACATACACCCACATTGTTTCCCGCATGCACTCACTTACACCACTGATCTACTGACTACACACGCCATACTTAATTAAGGTTCTTCTTTTAGCTTTATTATTTGGTATTATTTAATAAAAACCATGTTTAATTGACTTTCCTTGTGTTGCGTCTCCCTCTTTGTCATGGCCGTGCAGCCCGGTTCGTGACAAGTGGGGGTGAGGCTGTGTTTGAGCCTGATGAGGGTTTATTGTCTCGTCGGCTGAGGAATTCAGAGACCCTCAAGTACTTGAAGAGCCTGTTTAGACATTTGCCAACAGCGCAGGCTTTGGCGTTTGAAGCAATGATTTTAATGTGGTAGCAGATGCATTGTCGCGGGCTCTAGTTTTAATATTGCCTGCATGTGGTTTGTTTTTTTTTCTCTTCTTATAGGCAGGTGTTATTGTTTGGGGACGGAGGTCCTGGGACCCTCGTCTTATGGGGGGGGGGGGTGTGACGACCCTCTTTACCTTCCTGCCTTGTGGCTGGTCTTCTCCCTTGTAGGTAGCAGTGGGAGGGGCTGAGGGTCATCAGAGAAGTGGCAGCACCTGTGCTCAATGAGCCTTTAAAAAGCTCTGCCTGCTCACTTCTCCCCTCTTTCTCATCCCTGAGGCAGCATTTTGTTTGTGGTTTGGTTTTGCTTTAGATTTACACCTTACACACATACACCCACATTGTTTCCCGCATGCACTCACTTACACCACTGATCTACCGACTACACACGCCATATTTAATTAAGGTTCTTCTTTTAGCTTTATTATTTGGTATTATTTAATAAAAACCCTTTTTGATTGACTATCCTTGTGTTGTGTCTCCCTCTTTGTCATGGCCGTGCAGCCCGGTTCGTGACAAGTGGGGGCTCGTCCAAGGTTTGAGTTGTTTCAGGCTGTTTGGTGCCCTAAATGATTTGGGGATTTGAGTGCATGGCATCAGCTATGGTGATGTCCAGTGTACCCTGTGTTTGGGAGATGCAGTTTTGAATAGGAAAGTTAATTTTGTTCTTTAGTTTGGCTGTTGTTCAGTTGGAGGTTACTCACCAAACAGCTACGGACGAGCCCCCACTTGTCAGAAAATTCACCCACTGTGTCAGCAATCAAAACAGGACTCCCCCCCATTGACTCCTGCTGGACAGCACTGGATGGACTAGCAGAGTGAGCATAGTAGGGTTTCAGCAGATTCACATGGAACAATTTTTCAGGCTTCCTACGTCCCGGAGTTGAAATCAAATAATTCTGGTCTGAGACCCGTTTAACCACTGTATATGGACCTGAAAACTTGGCCTGAAAGGGAGAAGTAACCAGTGGACAAAGAGCGAACACACGATCCCCAATGCTAAACTCACGAACCTCAGCCCGACGATCGTACTTCCTTTTCATCTTAGTTTGCGACGTAGCTAACATTTGTTTTGCCAACTCTCCTGCAGAATACAGCCGGTGTTTAAAGCCATTTACATAGTCAATAAGGTTGGTGGGTGGGTCTGACCCCTTCCACCCATCCTTAAACACAGACAGGGGACCCCGCACCGAGTGGCCAAATATTAGATCGTTTGGGCTAAACCCTGTACTGTCTTGCACCACCTCCCGTGCAGCCAAAAGCAACCAGGGTAGCCCCTCTTCCCAGTCCCCCACCAGTTCAACACAGTATGCACGCAAAAGAGACTTGAGAGTTTGGTGGAAACGCTCCAGAGCCCCTTGACTCTGAGCATGATAAGCAGTCGACTGATTATGTCTGATCCCTAACAGTTTCAACACTTGGGCCATCAGATGTGAAGAAAAGTTAGATCCCTGGTCACTCTGGATGACTCTGGGGATGCCAAACACAGATATAAATTGTGTCAGAGCCTTAACCACAGACCTTGCAGTTATTGTCCGCAATGGATAAGCTGCCGGATATCTGGTGCTTTGACACATGACAGTCAGCAAGTACTGGCTACCTGACTTCGAACGAGGCAATGGTCCCACACAATCAATGATTAGGTACTCAAACGGTTGACTAACAGCTGGAATTGGCTGCAACGGAGCTGGTTTAATGACCTGGTTCGGCTTACCAGTCAGCTGACAAGTACCACAGTTCCTAATGTGCAGAGAAACATCCTTCTTCAGCCGAGGCCAAAAGAAGTGGCGTAAAACAATGTCATAGGTTTTCCGGAACCCAAAATGTCCTGACTTATCATGAGCAAGACCCAACACATGGCTACGCAACTTAGATGGAACTACGACTTGAAAAATAGGGTCGCCAACAAAGTCCTCACCATGGGGCAACCACTTCCTGAGCAAAATACCATCCTGAATGAAGTAGCCACTGGCAACACTTTCCACCTCACTGGCAGACAAAACAGATTGAAATGCCTTTTCTAGTGATGGGTCAGCCCTCTGCTCACTCCTCAGGTCACTGTGAGACACAGAAAAAGGAAAATCAGGCAAACATGGCAAAGCAGTCTCCACCTCCCTTTCCTCCTCCGACTCAGCCCGACTCATTGCCCGTGTAACCGCACATGCAGAAAACACTTCAGGGAAACACACAGAACTTTCATCAGGCTGTTCTGAACTCAAGGGAGAATTAGTGACAACTGGAGGCGGCGGCTCATGTGCCCAAACCCGACAGCCAGCCAAATCGTTACCCAGAATTATATCAATTCCTTCAACTGGTAACGCTGGTCTCACCCCAATAGGCACTTCCCCCTGCACCAAGCCACAATCTAAAGTCATCCTATGCACTGGGACAGGCAACAACCCCATCCCCATTTCGCATAAGGATCCTATCTCCAGTGTCAGTCTTCTCTGAAAATGGCAAAACAGTTTCCACAACATAAGATTTAACAGCACCGGTATTTCTCAAGATCTTAACGGGAACCTTAGTGTCACTCCCAGTCTGTGTTACAAACCCATCAGAAACGAAAGGCCCATAAGACACGCAAGGGTCCTCAACCACCCCGAATTCAGCCTGCCCATCTTGACACCGTCCAACATCCACAGAACCAGGAACACTTGCCGCCAGGGCAGCCGGCTTTACATGACCGCTTCCTGGGTGCTGCCTCTTACCCCTAAGCTGTGGGCAGTCTGACTTCCAGTGGCCTGGCTCCTGGCAGTAGTGACACAAATTCTCACCTCTTCCAGGTGTTCCCTGGGTCCCCTTACCCGAAGAACCCCCAGAGCGAACCGGCGATCCACCACCAACATTCCTATGCCCCACAGGCTCCCACACCGGGTCATTAAACCGGCTTTTATGAATGAGGACATACTCATCTGCCAGTTCCGCAGCCTCCGCCGCAGTCTTAACCTTACGCTCCGTAAGATGTGTGGCAACACGACTGGGCAGAGAGTTCTTAAATTGCTCCAAGACGATCAACTCGCGCAAACTCTCAAAGTTATCAACATCAGAGGACATACACCAACGATTGAAATGGGTAGTCAGTTCCCTCGCAAACTCCATATGCGACTGGTGAACCTTTTTCTCCCACGTCCGAAAACGCTGGCGATAGGCTTCTGGGACTAACTCATAGGCTTTTAACACAGCATCTTTGACTGACTTATAAGTCAGATTGTCATTACTTAAGGACGCATAAGCCTCCTGTGCCTTCCCAGACAACACACACTGCAACAGCAAAATTTGCTCAGAGTCTGACCAACCCCCTGCCTGTGCAATCCGCTCAAACAGAGAGAAAAAAACATCTGGATCCTTCTCATTGAAGTTTGGCACAAGCCGCAAATTCCTCACAATATCAGGAGCCCCAGAGCGTGAAGATAAACCACCCTCTCCGTGTAACACATCCCCAGCAAGCTTACCTTCTCTGACTAAATCCAACCTAGCAGTCTGTAGTGCTATGTTTGCCTGCTCTGTCCGACGCCGCAACCGTTCAATTTCAATTTGCTTCTCTACCTCCAGCCTATGTCTTTCCGTCCCATGTGATAACTGCAATAGCAACAGCTCTTTTTGCTGCTCGAAAGTCAAATTTCCTGCTGGAACTAAAAGTGGCTCCGCTGCTAGTGCCTGACCAAGTCCCTCCGTCTTTGCCTCCATCACCCCTTTCGCCACTAACCGCAGCTTAAGCGTAGCCTTCACACTGTCTTTACGTTTATCCCTAAGATCACCCAAACCAATTTCATACTCGTCTGCAATTTTCAACAGCTGCCCCTTAGTGCAACGATCCAGAAAACCCTCACTTGGGGCAGCAATAAATTCCTCTATCCCTGCCATTTTTCAAAAACAAAAGGGAAAATGTTAGCCCAAAAGTAATGAAACAAAAGGAGTTGGAGATCCCAGCCAAAAAGAACAAAAGAAGGGTCAGCACAGGGCCAGCCACGCAATGGGCCGTCGGACCACGCACTTTCCCCACTAAATAAGAAAAACCAAGGTAAACCTATAACCAAACAAAACCGATAACAGGACTACCGGCAGTCTTCAGCTCAAACTAAAGAACAAAATTAACTTTCCTATTCAAAACTGCATCTCCCAAACACAGGGTACACTGGACATCACCATAGCTGATGCCATGCACTCAAATCCCCAAATCATTTAGGGCACCAAACAGCCTGAAACAACTCAAACCTTGGACAAGCCGGGCTGCACGGCCATGACAAAGAGGGAGACGCAACACCAGGAAAGTCAATCAAAAATGGTTTTTATTAAATAATACCAAATAATAAAGCTAAAAGAAGAACCTTAATTAAGTATGGCGTGTGTAGTCAGTAGATCAGTGGTGTAAGTGAGTGCATGCGGGAAACAATGTGGGTGTATGTGTGTAAGGTGTAAAACTAAAGCAAAACCAAACCACAAACAAAATGCTGCCTCAGGGATGAGAGAGAGGGGAGAAGTGAGCAGCCAGAGCTTTTTAAAGGCTCATTGAGCACAGGTGCTGCCACTTCTCTGATGACCCTCAGCTCCTCCCACTGCCACCTGTAAGGGAGAAGACCAGCCACAAGGCAGGAAGGTAAAGAGGGTCGTCACAGACCCTCTTTACCTTTATATTTATATTTATATATATATATATATATATATATATATATATATATATATATATATATATATATATATAGTGGGCTGTGAATGAGATAAAATGCTTCTGCAGCAAAAACACAAAAGTACTCTGTTTTACCAATGACATGGTGTCTGTAATCACAAAGAAGAGCTCTCAACATACACACAGGAGCCCTTGTTGTGAAGCAACAATCGGAGGTATTAAAGCAAGGCTTCACTGACCTGATGAACAAAGTTCAATGCTTAAATACTGAGTTGTTTTTCAGTGGACCACCTAAACAGATGGCTCAAAGTTGCATGTGCTTCTCAATCAATTAACTTCATTGACAATTTCAACACATTCTGGGGTCGCAAGCCTCTTTTTAAGGCAGGTGGCTCCCGTCTGAACAAGGCTGGAGGACAGTTGCTAAGCAGCAGGATTTTTTTATCATCTACATCACAAACAGCCAGCCCCCGTCAAGAAGAACAACAGGCAGGATGTTCCAAAACAACCGATGAGAAAACGCTGTGGTTTTTTGATTGATTGATTGATTGAAGAATTTATTAGGAGAGTTGCATAGGATCAGGTACAGTTTCATGACAGTACAGATTCGCTGATACAAAGTCAACTAAAAGGCATTATTCCAAGAAAGCATTACACTTGTTTACATTGGAGACCTTTTTTTAACTCATGTAACATTGAATGACAAACAAAAAAAAAAAAAAAAAAAAACAAGAAACAATAATCAGAAGGAACAGCGGGATGTGCAGTAGAGGCTTTGATTATTCCCAGTTACGAGTAGCAGCCTCCTGTAGGTGGCTTTTTAGGGCAGACTTGAAGGAGATTAGGGACTTGCTCTCTTTTATGGCTGTCGGTAAGGAATTCCACATGTTGGTAGTATAGGATGCAAACGAATTTGAACCTTTCTTGGAGTTAACCCTGGGCTGAAAGTGATTTGTGGAGCTGCCTCTAGTGTTATGGTGGTGAACATCTTTTACATTTTGAAAGTATTTAGACAAGTACAAGGGTATTTTGGAGGTGTAATGTATCTTGTACACCAAAATCAATGAAAGAAACTGTACTCTGTCGGCTACCAGGAGCCATCCCACGCTGAGCATATGGTTTGCTGTTAGGTGAGCCCGAGATGGAAGATTGAGCAGAAGCCTTATTAGTTTGTTTTGAGCTGTCTGGAGCTTGGTTTTCAGAGCCTTAGAGGCGTCACGGTACCAGACATGAACTCCATAATCAAAGTGAGGTTGAATGAGTGCCCTTGCCAAAATCTTCAGTGTGTCTCTACCAACTAGAGGGGCGATCCTATACAAGAATCGGGTTCGTTGGTTGACTTTTTTGACTACCCTAGCAGTCATTTTTTCACTGGAGAGATTTGCTTCTAGGATGCAGCCCAGATAGGTGATTTCAGTTTTGTTTGTGATAACATTGTCACCCACTTTGATTATGAAGTTATCAACCTTGCTGAGTTTAGGAATTGACCCAAAGAGGATGGATTCTGTTTTGCCCAAGTGTATGGATAGTTTGTTGTCATTGAGCCAGGTACAGATCTTGTTTAACTCGGAGCTAAGAGCCTTTTCTACCTGCAACCTGTCCCTGTCAGAGACAAGGAGAGCCGAGTCATCCGCGAACAAGAACAAGTTGCAGTCACAAGCAGATGCCATATCATTAACATAAATTAGGAACAATAGAGGTCCCAGTATGCTTCCTTGAGGGACACCACAGGTTATTGGGAGGGGAGGGGACAAGGTACCGTTTACCTCAACCATCTGTTCTCTCCCCACCAAATAAGAGTGTATCCAGCTCACTGCATTGTCGTCAAGGCCAATAGCTCCAAGTTTGTCGATGAGTATAGAATGATTTACGGTGTCAAAAGCCTTCTGGAGGTCCAGCATGACCATGCTGCAATATTTGCCCGAATCAACCTCACGTTTGATGCGATCATTCAAATAAAGCAGGCATGTGTCAGTGGAATGAGACTCTCTGAAGCCAGATTGGAACTCATAAATCAGTCTATTCTCCTCGAGATATCTTGCAACCTGTTCGTAGACAATTTTTTTTCCATTACTTTCGAAATGGATGGTAGAATTGAGATGGGACGGTAGTTGCCTGGGTCTAGTTTTCTCCCCTTCTTGTGCAGGGGTTTTACTTTAGCTAGTTTGAAATCTGATGGACAAACACCTTGTTTGATAGCTAGGTTAAAAATATGGGTAATTATAGGAGTGATGGTGACAGCTGCGTCTCTGAGAAATTTAGCCGGGATGGTATCGTGGCCTGTGGCCTTGTGTGTGGGGAGAGTACTCAGTTTTTTGAACACCTCGTCAGTTGTCACAGCGGCAAGTTTAAAATCACCTTTGCGTACCCCTAGTTTATTGTAGTGATTGTTGATGTGCTCAATGCCATACCGTCCAGAAGGGGCGGAAAGTTTGCTAACCAGTGAAATGGCTATGGTGGTGAAATAAATGTTAAGACATTTAGCTACTTCAAACTTGTCTGAGATATAGCCGAGAGCAGTTTTGAGGTTTATATTTTGGTACACTGTTTTGAGTTTGGAGCCTAAGCTTAGTTGGTTGTTGAGTAGTTTCCATAGCTCTCGTGGTTTGTGTATGTTTTCTTCTACATTGGCTTTGATGTAATCTGCTCTGGCAGCATTGACTAAAGCATTGGTCTGGTTTCTAAGTTTTTTTGCCTGTGTATCGATCTGTTCATAGCGGGTTTTGAGGTCAATACTCCAGCATTTGTTGAGTTTTATCTTGCATTTGCGTAGCTGAGCATATTTCTTATCTCTGCATTTCATTGAATTTTGAATTTCTGAATTCATCCATTCCTCAGATCTGATTTTGACCCTGACCGTTCTGAGGGGTGCCTCGCCATTTAAGACGGACAAGAAAATGCCTTTAAAACTCAGCCATGCTTCATTGACCTGTGAGGGGGTACACGCAAAGACAGAGGACCAGTCTGATTTAGCCAGTTTGTTATTGAAGACCTCGCTATCATAGGTCTTGAGGTTTCTAATTACAATTGTTTTTTGGCCCTCAGACTTGGACTTCTGTTTTTTGCGGGTACAGAAAATCATGTAATGGTCACTAAGACCGCAAACAATAGTTCCAGAGGAGGCGATCATGGCCTGGTCAGATGTAACAACGAGGTCTATGATAGTTTGAGAGGTCTCACACACCCTGGTGGGCTGCTTAATGAGCTGGGTGAGGGCATGGTCGTAACAGAGCTTAGTGAGGGCTTTAGACATGGGAGCATCTCCACGGGACATGTCTGTGTTCCAGTCCCCGAGAAGATGCATTTCCATGTTGTCTGTCCTCACTAAGCTCTCCTCAAACAGGTCATAGAAATCGCTCTGGACAGGAGGTCTATATACAGAGCAATACAGTACATTTATAGCACGTTCAAGAATCACCTCCACCCATACAGTTTCTAGAGAGCTGTGGTGTAGATCTGGGCAGGTTTTAAACTTAACATCGCTATGAACATACATGCAAACTCCACCCCCTTTACTGTTTCTATCGTTTCTAATGGCTGTGTAGTTGGCAATTTCGATCTCAGCGTCAGTGATAGAATCATCAAGTTTGGTCTCAGAGAAGGAGAGCATGTGAACCTTACCATCTTTGAACCATTCCCTGATTTAGTTAAGTTTGGCACCATGGTGGGCCAAGAGTCCATTGATGTTAAGGTGAATAGCATGTATTCCACTCCTGAAGATAGTGGACATGGAATCAGGTGTGTAGTATTTGTCCGGTTCAGAAGGTGTCGGTGGGGAGATGGGGGTGGGGTGTCGGGGGCAGTCGTTGTCCTCCGTGAGCCACAGAGGAAGAGTGGAGTGTCCAGGTGATGGGGGGTCGTTGTAGTCCAGGGGGTGAAACAAAGGGGTTGATGGGTTGCCAGGTAGAGTGGGGAGGGGGGTGTCCGGTAGGTGAGAGAAGAGCGTGTTTAGGCGGGGGGAGGAGGGTTGGCTATTGTTCACGGTTGGGGTGGAAGCTAGCTGGGGGGCTGGGGGGAAGTTGGTGTTGAAATCAGCCCATGCATTTGTCGATCCGTCTCTGATGGCTGCTATCAAAGCCTGGCCTTCGCTGACTCTAGTAGTTCCGGGTTGCGTTGACGCTGTGCCCTGGAACTCCTTTGTCGCGGCGCTTGCAACTCCGTTGTTGTGGGGCTGGGGAAGCAAAAGTGCCTCCCTTGCAAGGCGTGCTGTTGTTTGTCTGGTGGTAACGGGTCCTGGGTTGAATTGGATGTCTCCTGAGAGTAGTAAACAAAGGACAATCGTGGTTCGTCTGTCCATTTTACCAGTCAGGGGCTTGTTCTTTCGCTCCGGGTTCGCTGTTAGCGATGAGTGGATAGCTGCGGTTCCATAGCCGAGATGTTTAGTTTCTGTCCCACGGTGTAGGTAGAAATCATTGTGTGATTCCACCAAATCACGTGCGTATTCTTCCTTGTCCATACGATGTAAATTCCATCCTGAATTAAGATACAAGTCGGTAATCCAGAGGAGTAACAGGAGAAACTGCAAGAAAAAGCCTTGCTTTGTTGTTGTAGTTGTAGTGCGTGAATAGGTGTGGGGGTAGCAGCAGCAGGAGCGAGCAGAGGTGTGACCTACCCCTCCCATAGCTGGAGCTGAACTGAGGTGTGGTGACAACGCTGAGATAAGGACTGACCACGGAGAACAGAGTCAGAGAGAAACTGCAGGGTCATCACCTTATCCTCACTCCAACAGGGGGAGTCTCCCCCAGCCCCAACAGGAGACCTCAAACCCTCACCCCCCCAGAGCCCACCCAGCTTTCCCTCTCCAGGCAGTCAGGACTCCCCACTTCTGGAATTCACTGACAGGATGAAAACCCTTGTAAATATTGGAATCCAGCTAACACCATGCCAAAATCCTTTATTTAACCCCCCACATCACCCAACCCCTCCTAAACCACCACCTCGGAAACAGCGGCTAAACAAAAGATAGGTAATAGGATGATAGGTAACAGAAAAGGTATCACACTGGTGAGAAATGAAAAAAGTTCAATTAAATCTGCCAACCTGTTGAGTATACCGTGTCATCCTCGAAACTCCAACTCCAAGATGGCTGCTGAGTAGTTGCACTCTGCTGCTTGGCTGCTTGGCCTGCCAATCCATCAAAAATCTGGAAAATAGTTTGACATCTATAAGTTTAAACTACATTTTCTTCTTTACAAGAGAGAGATCTTTCAACTGGAATGATTATTTTCTGATATTTTTGAAGTTTTTTGGCTTTTTTGGTAACAGGCCGCAGTGAGTTGACATACCAGCAACATTGGGTTACCTGGAATATCTGCAGGAAAGTGGGCTTTTTTTGTGTAGTTTTGCTTTTCCAAGTACTTTCATAATCAACTTCAGACATGGCTTCAAAGAAAGACATGGAGGAGGTCAAAAAATCTCTGAACTTCATGTCAGAAGAATTGAGTAAGGTGGCAAGACAACAGATCGGCCTACTGGATTTAATGGAGGAAGTAAAACAACTCAAGACCATGATGCAAGAAAAAGACAAGAAAATTGAAGAGCTGGAAAGAAGAGTGGATGATCTGGAACAGTACACAAGGATGGATGACCTTGTGATAACTGGACTTGAGACAACCCACCGCACCTATGCACGGATGACAGCAAGTGACAAGGAGGGTGAGGATGCACCAAGAGGTGAACTACACACACTTGAGCAGCAAGTCATCGACTTCTTCAACAAAAAAGACAACCCAATAGACAGTCGAAATATAGCTGCCTGCCACACTTTACCTCCAAGACAAAACAACAGGTCCAACCGGCCCAACAGGCCTAACATCATCATTCGCTTTGTGAGTAGAAAACACAAAATTGAGGTGCTAAGGCAGGCCAAAAATTTGAAGGGCACAGGGGTATATGTGAATGAGCATCTCACAAAGAGAAATGGTGAAATTGCAAGACAAGCAAGAATCCTGAAAAAGGAAAAGCGAATTCAAGACACTTGGACAAGGAACTGCAAGATAATGATACGACTTAATGGCACACCAGAACAGGCTAAAGTGATAACTGTCAGAGACATAAAAGATCTTGATCAATACAAATGAAAGTTATGAACAATATTATAAAGAGATGGTATAGTGGGAAATGTCAAAATGTGATTTTGATTTTGTTGTTGTGTTGTGAAATACCGGTATATGGTGAAATAATTTATGTGAGTGACAAATATGGTTAAAAATGTGTGAATACACAGATTTTAATTCTTTTGACCTTCAAGGTCACAAGCTTTATGATTTAGAAAATGACATTGATCCAGAGGTCCACTTTTACCGAAACATTGACATGAACTGTGAATATTATTCAGAAGATAAGTTTAATTCCAGTATGAAAATGGAGGCATTTTCAGTTATTCATTTTAATAGTAGGAGTCTCTACAGTAACTTTTCCAAAATTAAAGAATATCTTCATTTGCTTAAACAAAAGTTTAGCATAATAGCAATATCAGAGACCTGGTTGAATGATGAAAAAGAACTGCAGGATGGACTAGAGGGTTATGAAATGTTTTGGCAAAACAGGGTCAGTAAAAGGGGAGGAGGTGTTGCCCTGTTTGTGATAACTGCTTTTAAATGCAAAGTGATTGGGGATATGACCACTGTTATTGACAATTTGATGGAATGTATGACCATTGAAATTGAGATTGAAAGATCCAAAAATATATTGATTAGTTGCATTTATAGAACACCAGGTTAATGTATTGACCAATTTAACAAGAAGATTTCTGAATTATTTGAAAAACGTAATAAGATGACTTTGGTTTGTGGTGATTTTAACATTGATTTGCTGAAATCTAATGATCATACGAAAACCACAGAATTTGTTGATCTGATTTAGTTTAGTTTGATTTTATATCCATTAATTGTGAAACCTAGCAGTATAACTAAGGATACTGCAACATTAATTGATAATATTTTTACAAATGTAACTGATGTCAAGACAACTAGTGGACTATTAGTGACCGATGTGAGTGATCATTTGCCTGTTTTTGCAGTGTTGGAGATGGAGAAGAAGTTAAAAGTGAGAACACAGACACAGACCAGTAATTTAGCTAGAATAAAATCACCAGAGGCAATTATGGCACTTAGGGCGGACCTTATGAATCATGATTGGCAGGAAGTTTATGTAGCCAATATCAATAATTCATATGAGGCATTTTTGGATACATTTTTGTCACTTTATGACTACCATTGTCCATTGAAATAATATAGACAAAATCCTAAAAAGAATAGAAAACCATGGTTTACAAAAGGTCTGGAAAAAGCTTGTAAAAAGAAAAATAGGCTTTATCGGGATTTTAATCACGCACAGGACAAAGGAAAAGGAGGACAAGTACAAAAAATATAAAAACAGATTGACATCCATTATGAGATTGTCAAAAAAAGATTATTATGATCAATTGATGCAAAAACACAGAAATAACATAAAAGCTACCTGGAGTGTGCTTAATGATATCATTAAAAACCGCAAGAAAAATTATTTTCCAACATATTTTGTAAAAAATGACAATTCAATTATTGAAAATACAGAGGAAATTGCTAATGAGTTTAATCATTTTTTTTATTAATGTAGGCCCAAATTTAGCAAAGAAAGTTAGAGATGTTGACAATGATTATGATTTTGCATTTAACAGCAGCAATTCAATGTTCCTCGGTGGTGTATGTGAGAGTGATGTACTAGAAGTGGTCCGCAAATTTAAGAATAAGAAATCCACCGATGATAATACTATTGATATGACACTTATAAAAGATGTAATGGACTGTGTTCTCAAACCATTTACTTATATATGTAATAAATCTTTTCAAACAGGTATTTTTCCTGATAAAATGAAAATGGCTAAGGTGGTTCCAATCTATAAAAATGGTGACAAACATATTATATCAAATTATAGACCTGTGTCATTGCTACCCCAGTTTTCAAAAATACTTGAAAAACTGTTTGTAAATGGGCTTGATGATTTTATTGAGAAATATGAGTTATTGAATGACCATCAATATGGATTTCGGAGTAATCGGTCAACTTTTTTAGTAGTAATGGAATTTGTAGAAAATATAGCAACAGCTATAGATAAGAAACAATATGCAGTAGGTGTTTTTGTTGATTTAAGTAAAGCGTTTGACACAATTAACCATTCCTTACTTCTGCAGAAATTGGAGCATTATGGCATAAGAGGTGTTACACTAAACTGGATAAGAAGCTATTTAAATAATAGATTTGAGTATGTAAAAATAAACAATACTGTGTCACATTTCAGAAAAGTATCCTGTGGTGTTCCACAAGGGTCTGTTTTGGGACCAAAGCTATTTATATTGTATTTAAATTATATTTATACAGCATTGAATAAGTTGAAATTTATTACATTTGCAGACGATACAAACTTATTTTGTTCAGGACCAGACATTAAAGAATTGTTGAAAACAGCAGAGAGGGATTTGATCATGTTAAAAGAATGGTTTGATACCAATAAATTATCATTAAATGAAAGTAAAACGAAATTTATGGTGTTCGGTGGTGCTAGAACTAATTGTGAAATTAAATTGAATCTAAGTGGAGTTGAAATTGAAAGAGTATATGAAACTAAATTTTTGGGAGTAATTATAGATCATAAACTTTGTTGGAAGCCACATATATATCCATTAATTGTGGATTTGTGGATGAATTTCTGCTTAATTATATTAAGCAGAAATTGTCTAAATCTATTGGTATAATTTACAAAACAAGGGATCTGTTGGATAAAAAATGTCTGTACATACTGTATTTCTCTCTTATCATGCCATACATGTCATATTGTGTGGAGGTTTGGGGGAATACGTATAGAACTTATATTAGTCCCTATAGTTAAACTCCAGAAAAGAGCTGTAAGAATAATAAATAAAGTTTCTTATCGTGACACTACTAATAAATTATTTGTAGAGTCATGCATATTAAAATTCATAGATATTGTATATTTAAAAACATTAGAAATTTTGTTTCGAGTTAAGAATAATAGCCTTCCTGCTTGTTTTCAGCATTTCTTTAAATTAAGAGAAACAAATTATAATTTAAGAAGGCTGTGGGTCTTTGAAAGATGTCGTGTGAGGACTAATTAAATTAGATAAGACTAACTTAAATATGGATGTGTTTCATTTTTGGGAGTCAAATTATGGAATCAACTTAGTGATGAAGTGAAACTGTGTAAATCTCTGTTGAATTTTAAAAAAATATTGAAAAGTAAAATAATTAAGGATTACAATGCTAAATGATTGGAGTATAATTTGGTTAAGCAGAACAATTTAAAGGGAAATTTCTCTTTTTGTTTCTTTTCATATTGCAGATAATCTGGGTTTTCTGTTGGAAAGTACAGGGTAGGCAAATATAAGCTTTGGCTTCAGCCTATTCCTTTTTCGGTTACAGAGTTTATTATTATTTTTTGTGTGAAACTGATGAGTGTAAACTTGTATGAAAGTGTTTTGTCATTTACACACACACAGTTTGAATTGCAAATAATGTAATGTAACCGAAATAAACAATTCATTCATTCATTCATTCATTCATTCATTCAAACTCACCAGTGTCTCCTGTTAAGGATTTTTACATTTACATTTAGCCCTTTTAAATATTAGGTCTCTGGTTGGCAAATCTTTCTTAATCAAGGATTTTATTAACGAGCGCAAACTTGATTTTATGTTTTTAACTGAAACTTGGTTAAGTCAGGATAATAGTTCTTATTAAGTAAATACCCCAGAATTTTAGTTTCTTTAGTGAAGCAAGAATACATAGGAGAGGAGGCGGAGTTGCCTCTCTGTTCAAGGACAGCTTCCAATGTAAGAAAGTGTCTTATGGTCAATTTGATTCCTTTGAATATGTTGCCACTCAGTTAAAATCCCCCTGTCGAGCAATCTTAGTGACCATCTACAGACCGCCCAAATATGATGCAAGGTTTTTTGATGAGTTTGCCAAACTACTGTCAATTATGTGCATGGATTTTGACTGTGTTGTTTTAGTGGGTGATTTTAACATTCATGTTGATAATCCCAAAGATGGGTGTGCTGAGGAACTTTTAGATATTCTGGATAATTTTGGGCTTTCCCAGCATGTCACAGATTCAACGCATAACACGTTTTAGATTTAATTATTTCCAAGGGTCTTAATATCTCAGAGGTTGTGGTGAACGATGTTGCTCTGTCTGATCACTACTGTGTATTGTTTAAAATGACCACCATTGCCAATCCTATGAAAGGTGAAGCAGATGTAATCAGAAAGCGTTATATAAACGACAACACCTGTGCATTATTCAACAAGGGTTTTGCACCATCACCAACCCTTCCCTCAGTTCTAGTTGATGACCTTGTTAACAGTTTCAGTTCCAATGTTATGACTGTTGTTGATTCTATCGCCCCAATTAAGACTAAAGTTCTGTCAGGGAGGAAAAAGTCACCCTGGAGAAACGCCACACTGGTTAAAGAACAGAGAAGGATATGTAGACAAGCAGAATGCAGGTGGTGCAAAAACAAACTCCAGGTATATTACAACATTTATAAAGAGAGTCTTCGCAACTATAACCAGAAACTGAAGAATGCAAGGCAATCGTTTTTTTCAGATATTATCGATAGAAACAGTAATAATTGCTCACACACTGTTTTCTGTGGTAGACAGAGTGACAAACCCCACAGTCTCAATCCCCCTGAACTGATGTCTGAAAAGGCATGTAAGGACTTTGCTGCCTTTTCACAAACAAAATATTACAGATAAGACAGGCAATGTGCTCCACCTCAGGAATGATAACACTCTGGCCTTCCTATCTTGTAGTAAAGCTTGGACAGTTCAGCCCCTTAGATCATACAACCCTAACGGAAACGGTTTCAAAATTAAAGCCCACAACATGCTGTCTTGATATTCTGCCTTCAATCTTTTTTTTAAACAGTTTTTGACTGCTTAGCTCCGGATGTATTGCAGATAATGAATACTTCTCTTCAAACAGGCCAGTTTCCTGCTTTTATGATGCAAAACAATTTTTTTAACCCATTTCAGTCTGGATTTTGGCCACACCACCGAGACTGTACTCATTAAAGTCTTAAATGATATTCATCTGAATAATGATGCAGGCATATCCTCTGTTGTGGTATTACTGGATCTCAGTGCTGCATTTGACAGTTGATCATAACATACCACTCAGCAGATTGGAAAAGTGGGAGGAATTTATCGGCACTGTGCTTCAATGATTCAAATCTTACTTGCAAGAGAGGGCCTTTTTTGTGTCAATTGGAAACCATGAGTCTGAGAGAATTAAGATCACATGTGGGGTTCCTCAAGGGTCTATTCTCGGACCGCTTCTATTCAACATCTATATGCTACCCCTAGCTCAGATTATGGAACATCACAACATTTCCTACCATACTTATGCCGATGACACACAACTCTATATTTCAGTGTCACCACATGACTACAGTCCCCTGATCTCATTGAGTAACTGTATTCATCAAATCAATGAGTGGATGTGCCAGAATTTTCTCCAGCTAAATGCAGAAAAGACAGAGGTGATCATTTTTGGCCCTAAAAATGAAAGGGAAAAGATCAGCGCTCACCTTGGCTCCATGTCATTGACAGCTACGAATCAAGCCAGAAATCTTGGTGTAATTATTGACTCAGACCTGAACTTCAACAGCCATCTAAAGTTTATCACTAAATCTGCCTATTACCACCTAAAAAATATTGCTTATATGTATATATATATATATATATATATATATATATATATATATATATATATATATATATATATATATATATATATATATATATATATATATATATATATATATACAAGACAAGATTATTATTTAGTCCTTTGCTCGACTTGAATATACCTGATATTTGTTTTTAGAATGAGGTCTGTGGTTGGCATCAGACCAATAGAGATATTTGGTTTTGTTACAGAAACGTCAGTAAAAAACCCACTCCTTAATAAAGAGGCCCTAACAAGTGGCTACATTCATTATGTCATTGGATCTTTTTTTCTTTCAAAAACTTTATTGCACAATGTGAGTGTTCAACACAACTTTATATGTATGGATAGTACTTTATAGGTTGCATTTTTTTGCTGCAAGCACCATATAATTAATTAATTTGCCAAACAAAATGTATAATAATAATATTTTTTTTTTAAACGTGCTGTTTTGGAGCAAGCAATCATTTCTGGGTTGTCTCACAAAAACAAGGGGGTGCCGAAATTCAAAGAAAAATAAATGTGTAATCCCCTGGGCAACATACAAGCCATTGGTTTACTCCATAGCTGCGCACTTGGTAACCAGCATAGCAACGACAGAAAATGTAAAACTGTAACAATTGTATCCCAAGACCTGAAAGATTAATCGCAATAACTAACAAACCAAAGATCATATACAGCAATTGAACGGATATTATGTCATTTCAATGTATATTTCTCGCTAGAAATGTGATCAAAACGCTTTTATGTGTCAAAACTACCTGAAAATAATGCATTTTCCACTGTGAAAGACAAGGATGGCCGCCATGTTTTTATTTTTACAAGGCAGTTGCGGGCAGTCACATGACAGGCCAATAGAAAATAATGGGAAGGACTTCCGGTGTAGCGACTAATGGACTAGGACGTGTTTTTTTGAGCTCCTGCAACAACCTTTAAAAATATCTATTTTTGGTACAGCTTTTTCATCTTCCTTCGGTTTATTTTTCCCGACCTTCATTATTTTACTTTGGCCCCGTATTTTTGCCGACCAAAATGCCTCCAAAACTCAAAACATCCGCACCACCGCCGCGGCCCTCTCCGCACGCAGCATCCCCGCCTCGTGGTGACCCCCCGTCCAGCCTGGCCGAGGCCGCCGGGGCCGCTCCTTCACACGACTTTAAGGCCGAGCTGCTCGCATCACTCCGCGTTGAGATGGCGGCTGTTTTTAAAGCGGAGCTTCAGGCTGCTTTAACTGAAAACCTGTCGAGCATCAAGACTGAGCTGCAAGCGGTGAAGTCGGAATTATCAAAAAGCATTACAAACATCCAGTCTGATGTGCGCGCTCTGAAGAACACCGTGGTTGAAATGGAAACATCTCTTTCATCCTGCACCGATGACATCACAACCTTACAGGCTAAAGTGGAGCATCTGTCAGCTGAACTGATGAGGCTGGATGGTAAATGCGAGGATCTGGAGGCGAGATCCCGGCGCAATAACATACGGATCGTGGGAATTCCTGAAGATTTTTCCACCTCTTCTGCTGTTACGGATATTCCCTCTCTGCTCAAGGAGGCTTTCAGCCTGGAGAAGGAGCCTCTCCTGGACCGGGCGCACCGCACCCTCCAGCCGAAGCCGAAGCCCGGAGAGCGCCCTCGTCCCATCATCGCCCGTCTGCACTATCATACAGACTGTGTGGATATATTGCGCCGAGCCAGGGCTCAGCAACGGATTACGTGTGGAGAGTTGACTTTTTCTGTCTTTCCCGACCACACCCAGAAGACGGCCCGTGCCCGAGCCGCCTTTAATGACGTCCGCCGCCGGCTCCGCGAGATCCCGGGGATCCGCTACGGTCGGCTGTACCCCGCCCGCCTCCGCATCACCCACAACGGCGCAGAAAGGGAGTTCAGGTCGGCAGAGGAGGCCAGCGCTTTCATCACGTCGCTCAAAGTCTAGTTGAACTTTTTTCAGTTCATCAGTGTCGGTTTTTTTTTTTTTTTTTTTTCTCTCTCCCATATATACACGGTATGTGGTTTTCAGTTTAACTTGGTCGTGATTGGTTGTACCTCTCTGTTAATGTTGCTGGGCTTGCAGGAGCTCAACACGAAGCTTGTTAGTTATTATCTTGTTAGTTATGCTTAAAGCCGTAAGTGTTCTTTTCAGGGATCTGACTCCTTCTGGAGTTTGCACTGGGTTCTCCATCGTTTGGGGATGGGGTCGTTGTAAGTGCAATTGGGGGGTGGGGGGTGGGGGGTTCAGTAGGTTAAGTTTGTTGTTGTTTTCAATTTTCCCCCCCCTTTTTTTTTTTTTTTTTTTTTTTTTTTAATTTATTTATTTATTTTTTATTTATTTATTTTTCTCCCCCTTTTTTTTTTTTTTTTTTTTTTTTTTCTTCTTCTTTCCTCTTTCTTTCTCTTTCTTTCTTTCTTTCCTCCCTCCATCCCTTTCTTTCCTTTCCTTCCTTGGGGATCCGCATTCGGTACATCTCTATCTTTAGGAATTTAACATATGGCCACTAATACTGGTACTTCTGTGAGGTTGTTGAGCTGGAATATTAAAGGCATGGGGAGTCCAATTAAGAGATCGAGAATATTTGCTCACCTGAGACGTCTTAAAGCTGACTTAGTGTTCCTTCAGGAAACCCACATGCGCACCAAAGACCAGGTCAGACTTAAATGTCCCTGGGTTTCTGAGGTGTTTCACTCTGATTTCAACTCTAAGGCCAGGGGGGTTGCTATATTAATTGGTAAGTCAATGCAGTTTTCAGCATCTAAGGTGATTTCAGACAAAAACGGCAGATACTTAATTGTGGCGGGTACGCTATTTCATATTCCCATATTATTAGTTAATATATATGCCCCCAATTTTGACAACCCACACTTTATGAACAAGCTTTTTGAATGTCTCCCCTCATTGAACGACAGTCTTCTTATAATTGGCGGGGATATGAACTGCGTAATTGACCCCAAACTAGACCGCTCCAGCCCACGAAATCTGACTCCTTCTTCAATGTCGAGGTCTCTTTCAGATTTTGTGTCCAAGAACGGTTGCACCGATCCTTGGAGATTTTATAACCCTTGTACCAAAAAATATTCCTTCTTTTCTCAGATGCATCAATCTTTCTCTCGGATTGATTATTATTTTATTGATGCTAAACTAATTCCCAAAGTACTGTCTGTTGATTATCATCCTATTGTGATCTCCGACCACGCTCCTCTTTCTTTGGATATTCAGTTCTCTTCACAGCCACGCTACTCAACATCTTGGAGGTTCAATACATTACTTCTCTCAGATGATAAGTTCACCAATTTTATTACAACTAAAATTGATGATTACATCTCTATAAATCAAAATGATATGGAACCAATTTCATCTTCACTGCTGTGGGAATCATTAAAAGCATATTTGCGGGGACAAATTATCTCCTTCTCTGCTCACTTGAATAAGTCCCGGAAAGCCAAATTACAAGAACTCTCTATTAAGATCACAAAATTGGACCAACAACTTGCTACTTGCCCCTCTCCCAGTTTTCTTAAGCAACGTGTCGATTTACAGACTGAATTTGATCTCCTTACCACTAATGACACAGAGCGACTTCTCTTACGATCACGCTCCGTATATTATGAACATGGAGACAAGGCAAGTCGGCTCATGGCTCATCAGTTACGTCGCCAGGCAGCCTCACGTATGATCCTTCAGATAAAAGATTCATCAGGCTCATTGCATCAGGATCCCACCGCCATTAATTCTGTCTTTCACTCATTTTATTCCTCTTTATATACGTCTGAATCTCCATCTGGCTCCACTGAATTGAATTCATTCTTAGATAGCCTCAACTTTCCTGTTATAGGCTCCGATGCTGCTAAAAATCTTGACTCGCCATTAACGGTAGAAGAAATTAATCTCGCTGTGAGAAGTATGCAAAATAACAAAGCTCCTGGCCCTGATGGATTTCCAGTGGAATTTTTTAAGAAATTTCAGGATAAATTGTCCCCTTTATTGCATGCTGTTTATAAGGAATCACTGGAACATGGCACTCTCCCTCCCACTTTAAGGCAAGCCTCCATAAGTCTCCTCTTAAAAAAAGATAAGGATCCAACTCTCTGCGGCTCATACAGACCTCTTTCGTTAATAAATGTAGATGCTAAGATCCTTGCTAAAGCCTTGGCTTATCGCTTGGAGAACATTGTGCCAACTATTGTCTCAAATGAACAGACAGGATTTGTTAAGGGGCGACAGTTATTCTTTAATGTGCGGACACTTTTAAATATTATTCACTCTAAAACTGTCACCACAACACCTGAAGTCGTAATCTCAGTCGATGCTGAAAAGGCATTTGATAGGATTGAATGGGACTATTTATTTACTGTACTGAAGAAGTTTGGGCTGGGGAATGGGTTCATTTCTTTGATTCGTCTCCTTTACACGTCTCCACAAGCAAGCGTTTCCATTAATGGCATTCAGTCCAATTTTTTTACTCTAGCCCGTGGCACCAGACAGGGGTGTCCCCTCTCTCCCCTATTATTCGCACTAGCTATAGAGCCCCTGTCAATCTTTCTGAGGTCCTCCCCCACTTTTACTGGGATCTCCCGATTGGGAACAGAATATAAGCTGTCACTTTACGCTGATGACTTACTGTTATATGTCTCGGATCCTGTCCTCTCCATTCCTTCAATTTTATCTGCTTTCCAGAGATTCGGGTCTTTCTCAGGCTATAAAGTGAACGTATCTAAAAGTGAATGCTATCCCATTAATGACTCAGCAACACAGCTCGTACAGTCAGATATCCCTTTTAAGATTAGTCCTTCCGGCTTTAGGTATCTTGGGATCAACGTAACCAGAACGTTAAGCTCTCTTTTTTCTGCTAATCTCTCACCTTTAATGTCTACAATTAAATCTGACCTCCATAGATGGAAAAGCTTACCTCTTTCATTAATTGGAAGAATTAACGCAGTTAAAATGAATATTTTGCCCAAATTTCTATTTCTGTTCCATTGTCTTCCACTTTTCTTACCAAAACACTTTTTTAAAAATAATTGATCAAACTATTTCTGACTTCTTATGGTGTGGGAAGGCTCCTAGAATCCGCAAATCCACACTTCAGAGATGTAAATTCAATGGCGGACTGGCACTTCCCAATTTTCAACTGTATTATTGGGCAGCACATATTCAAAAAATTTCATTTTGGTTCAAATCGGTGAATATGCCATGGTGTAAATTGGAGGCACAGTCATGCATTTCATCTTCTTTACCTGCTCTACTTACCTCATCTATTCCATCCAACCTCTCTGTCTTTACAAATAATCAAGTGGTTCACTCCACACTTAAAATTTGGTATCAATTTAGGAAACACTTCAAATTTAAGTCAGCATCTACTTTAGCTCCATTACTGAACAATCATTTATTTCGACCTCCGCTTACAGATTCAACCTTTCTCATATGGCATAATAAGGGCCTGAAAAGTTTTGGAGATCTTTACAAGGATGGTATCTTTCGCAGCTTTGCAGATCTCTCAGGTGAATTTAATCTCCCGCCTTCTCATCTCTTTCGATACTTTCAGATTAGACACTGCGCTAAAGCTTTGTTTCCAGTTTTTCCATCCTCTCCGCCGACTCTACAGTGGGAGGTGCTTTTAAGCCATGATCCACTTCAAAAATCACTGATCTCTAAGGTTTACGATGACCTTCTGTCTTTCGATCTCTCTCCAGTTATTAAAGTTAGGGCTGTCTGGGAAGATGAACTGGATCTAAATTTGGAGGATGACTGGTGGGACGCTGCTCTTAAAAAAATTTACACAAGTTCATCCTGCGCTCGTCTTACACTTATACAGTTTAAAGTACTGTTTAGAGTCCACTTTTCTAAAGCTCGACTCTCACAGATCTATCCCAGTGTCACTGACGAATGCGACAAATGTCATGCCTCGTCCTGCAATTTAACCCATATGTTTTACTCTTGCCCACTACTTTCTCGCTTTTGGTCGAATTATTTTGACACCATGTCAAAAATACTCTCGGTGAATATAAAAGTCTCCCCCCATGTTGCCATATTCGGGCTCCCAGAGGACCATGGCCGGTTTACTTCAAACCAAATAGACATTTTGGCTTTTACTTCCTTACTGGCAAGACGCCACCTTCTTCTCCACTGGAAGTCGACTAAGGCTCCTTCTAGTACCCAGTGGCTCAACGACACCATGTTTTTTCTGAAGCTGGAAAAGATTAAATATTCACTGAAGGGTAGTTGCAACAAATTTTATAATAAGTGGCTTCCCTTTCTTACATTCTTCCACTCTCTCCAGTCCCTGCCTCCTGATTGACGGATCCCCCCCCCTCCCTCTCTTCTCTCATTCCTCTCTTTCTTCCTCCTTTTTATTTATCTTTTTATTTACTTTTCTTTTGTTTTTGGGTTTTTTTTTTTTTTTTTTTTTTTTTTTTTCCCCTTTTTACTCATCTATTTTTTTAATTCATACTGTTTAGCTTAAATACTTAAATATTACTTATATATAAGAATATAATAATTTTCGTGTATTTGTCATTGTTTTGTGTGGATTTTTTGTTCTGTTCTTAATCCCAAAAAAAAAAAAAAAAGGAGGTAGACTGTATATCTTTTTTGTTTATTCATGTTCAACTGTGCCTTACCCCCTAATAAAAATATCAAAACAAAAAAAGAAAATAATGGGAAGAAAAAACGTGAACATGTCACAATTTGAGAGGCTTTATTGAGAAACTAATATGTTTTGTACTGTGGATAATTGTTGCTATTTCACATTTTGATGGGAGGATTGGTGGCTGTGGTCTCAGGAGGCTGATTCTCTGTGTCTTCATGTTCTCTTGTTCACTCGAACCACAGTCAGAGGAGGTCTGAGCCTCATGTGAACACATTCTTCTAACAGTGTAAACACAGCATGTCCTGGATACTGAAGGAGCTTCTACATAACTGACTTCCTCTATATACAAAAGAAGACATTTATTAATGCAGAAACCGTCATTTTAAACGGCAACAACAAGTGACACTGTATTTCTTCTTTCTCTTGAAACGTCCACCTTATCCCACCTCTGTTTGGATGTGTGTGGAACCTTTTATCTTCCATGTTTTCTCATTGTCATTGTTTTTGTAATATGTTCATGTTCTAAATAAAGCTAGAAAACAATCTGATATACAGTAAGGGTGTTGTTTTTTAATGGTGATAAGATGAGGTTTATTGAAATGATAAATTCTGCAGGTAAAACGTGTTTTTCATAGATATCATGTGCCTGTTTGTTTTCATAGGAGCAGAGGATAACGTTTCCAATTTCAAGTTGCAGCTTGAGACATGTGGAAACACATGTGAATGCCAGGTGTGAACAGAGGCTCAGAGCTATCCACTAGAGATCAGATCGCTCAGGACAGATTCTAAAAATGGGTATAAACTGAGCCAAAACTCTAAACTCAGGAAAGCATATTTATCTGTTGTTGGGCGTCGCCCATGTGAACTCTGAACTTATAAAATGTATGAACACTTTGTGAATGTGTATATTCAACTTTGAAACGGCTCAGCTGAAAATCGGCTGTAATGTGCCTCCAAAAATGGCCGACCTGAACTACAACCCCCAGCATGCCTTGCGTGGGGGGTCAAAGGTGGGGGATCAAAACGCAGTGCTGCGCGTTCATCACCCCTTTTTTTTCCTTTATTCAACTGGCGGGTCAGGACGTCTTTCTGGCTCCGGGCCAAAGGGACCACGCCCCCCCCCCCCCCCCCAAAGGGGGGGATCTGCAGCGTGGTCTGGTCGGAGGATCAGCGAGGACCCGCGGCGCAGACAGCGCCGGCTGCATCTCTTTCCTTCTCCACTTCATCTCATCCGAGCGGGATCTTTTGGCTCCGAACAAAGATCCCATCTCCTTTTCTCCCCCCGGCTGGGGGGAGGGGTAAGGCCCGCATCGGACCGGGCCCGCTCCGTTGGACCCACGGTTGAAGCGGCGGTCCCCCGGGGAGGCTCCGGCTTCCACTAAACTCTGTCCTCTAAGTTCACAGATCCGAGCTTCCGACGCCCACGCGCTCCCGGCAACCAGATCGGGACACAGCTGCGACTGAGCGCTCAGACTGAACCCCCCATCCCCGCTACAAGCCCCTGTCTGCTAACCGCGCAGGGATCGGGCACGGACGGCCGGCGTCTCGCCGGCGTGAGCTCTCCCGGGGCCCGGACGGCCGCGCGTCGGCGACCGGCGCGCAGGGAAGCACGGCAAGGAGAGACCGGTCCCCCCGCCGCGCCTAGGAATGCGTGTGAGCCTCCGTTTGGTCCGGAACCACGGCCCGGCACGAGGCGGCCCCGCCGCTGTCTAATCCGTTTCAGGGGAAGGGACGGCCCCAGTCGACAAAACCCGCAGGCACCCGATCCGGATCCCAGGCGAGACGTGAGCCCATGAGCAGCAGATCAGTAGGACTAAGAACGGTTCAGAACTGTGTGAAGTCGGGATCCTTGTTTATCAGTAACTTAAGAGCGTTTTCAGAGCTAAATCTGTGTTCAGAGCTGAGATTACATCAGCATCATTATCAGGACTGTTGTCATTAATTTGTAGTCACTACTTTTTGCTAGTCATTCATGCTTTAAAGCGCCGTTTCGCCAGTTGATCACGGTTTAAACACCGGGATCACCATCCGTTCTAATTGCACGTGGCGTGGTTACAGTTCCGCCATCTTTAAAATACTACAGGAGCCCGGCTCCTTTTAAACACTGCAATATTTTAAACCGTACATGTTCGTGATATCATTTTTATTATTGCTTTGATTTCTTTTTTTTTTTCCATGCATTTAACTTTCATTTCATTTTATTGATTGTTGTTTTTCTAGTTAATTAATTGTTTTATAATACTTAAGTTCTGCCATCAGGTTTATTTGGGGTGTTGCGTTTATCATCTTTTTGACACCTGTATGTAAATAAATCCTGGTTGATTTTTAATGAGTGGTTGTTGTTATTTCATGCAAGATTTGGTCACAAATTGATTTGTTTAAGCAGAGCCTAGTGTTCGGATATCACGCCTTCATTGTTATTCTGTAAGATATAGTAAAATTTGCTGTTCTGCAGGATAATTCAAATCATATGAGACTGATTTTCTGCTGTTTAGTTATCAATTTCCCCCGGAGTAAGGCATCGGGGGTGGTGCCCCTACGAGAATTATTATCATTTTGATAATACGATTTGATAAATAGTCAACTTTATTAATTATTAATAATTATTAATAATATTCATTAATAGCCTTGGATAACTAGTCAGCTTAGCTACCTGAGTTGCACAACACTGTCATGTTCTGATACTCAAACAAATAATAATAATGTCATTAATGAAAGTCAGGTTGTGATATTGGCATCTTTATTTCAAGTGTTAATCATGAAAAGACCAGTCATGATCACAAAACATAACATGAAGACCTTAATTAAAACCTATTGAAAAAAAACTAAAAGAATAAAATGATTGAAAGACAGATTAAAAAGATCTGGCTAACACTGTTACACAAAATACCAAAAAAAGCTCAACACATAACAGCAAGATCTAATAGCTGTCAATCACAAATCAAAAGCATGTCAAAACATTGTTCTAGTGATGAACATACAGTGCCTTGCGAAAGTATTTGGCCAACTTGAACTTTGTGACCTTTTGCCACATTTCAGGCTTCAAGCAAAGATGTAAAACTGTATTTTTTTGTGAAGAATCAACAAGTGGGACACAATCATGAAGTGGAATGAAATGTATTGGATATTTCAAACTTTTTTAACAAATAAAAAAACTGAAAAATTGGGCGTGCAAAATTAAGCAGGCCCAAACCATGATGCTGCCACCACCATGTTTGACAGTGGGGATTGTGTGTTGAGGGGGATGAGCTGTGTTGCTTTTACGCCAAACATAACGTCTTGCATTGTTGCCAAAAAGTTTGATTTTGGTCTCATCTGACCAGAGCACCTTCTTCCACATGTTTGTGTCTCCCAGGTGGCTTGTGGCAAACTTTAAACGACACTTTATATGGATATCTTCAAGAAATGGCTTTCTTCTTGCCACTCTTCCATAAAGGCCAGAATTGTGCAGTATACGACTGATTGTTGTCGTATGGACAGAGTCTCCCACCTCAGCTGTAGAGCTCTGCAGTTCATCCAGAGTGATCATGGGCCTCTTGGCTGCATCTCTGATCAGTCTTCTCCTTGTATGAGCAGATGAGCTGGTTTTGCCTTATCTAAGTTACTGTTTAGAGATTTGGGGAAATACATATAAAAGTTCACTGCAACCACTATTCATACTGCAGAAAAGAGCCATAAGGATAATTAATAATGCTGGTTTTCATGAACACACCAATTCCTTATTCTTCAATTCTAAAATAATCAAATTTTTTGACATAGTGGAATTCCAAACAGCACAATTCATGTATAAAGCTAGGAACAATTTATTACCATCTCACTTACAGGAAATGTTTTATGACAGAGAGGGGAGGTTTAACTTAAGGGGTAATCTAAAGTTTAGGACTTGCAGAACACGAACATAAAAGAGAATGAAAAGATTTTTTATATCAGTCAGTGGAGTTAAACTATGGAACAAAATTGATTCAGAATTAAAACAATGTCCAAACATTAACCAGTTTAAAAACAAATATAGAAACATGATTTTCATTCATATGTGTGTGTGTGTGTGTTTGTGTGTGTGTGTGTGTGTGTGTGTGTGTGTGTGTAAGTAGATATATACATAGGTATAGAGCAGATGGAGTTAATATAGAAATAGTGAGATATAGTGAGAGATATAGAGATGGTGTAAATAAGTATATTTATATAAATATTTATATGGGCATGTGTGTACAAATATATAGAAATACTCAACTATGTGTATGTATGTATAGGTAAGTGTGTGAGCATAATAATAGTATAGCTTGTTATTATAAATACGTGTTAATAAGTGATTAGTGAGTTTACACTTCTTCCTACTCCTTTTTGCACATGTAATTAAGATATTAAGTCTTTTGTTGTTTTATTTTCTTATTTTCTCTTTAATTGTTGGCTTTTACATGTACAAAAAATAAAATAAAATCCAATCAAATCAAATTAAAAAAAATCAAAGACTATGAAACTACTAGTGACTTTATGGTCACAAAGCATTTACTGTAGCTGTATAAAGGATAACTCGAGAGGGAAAAAAGGAGGTGTCTTTATATATTTGTAGGTGAAGTTTAACTTCTACATTTTATATTGTTTCTGAGCAGGTGTTTTAAGCTGTTAAATTCATGTAGCCAACTTTAAACATGCTTCCTGTTTTAAGCAGTAACCACTGGTTAACCATGTGTCACCAGCAGATGCTATTTTCAACTATTTTATTTAAACAGGCTTTTAAGGATACCTAAAGCTTCATTAGAAAAATCAACAATTGCCTTCCCAGTTTTTACCAACCACTGATAGAAAGCATTTCCCTCCTCAGCTTCTTTTCTGGCCTCGGCCTCATATTTGGACTGCAGTTTCTCCTTTTGCTCTCTGATTTCCTGTTCCAGCTGTTGTTTTAATTTACTAATTTCAGCAAACGACTCTTTTTGTCTATCCTCTCTTTCTGCATATATTCTT
This sequence comes from Cololabis saira, assembly GCF_033807715.1. NCBI lineage: Eukaryota > Metazoa > Chordata > Actinopteri > Beloniformes > Belonidae > Cololabis > Cololabis saira. The sequence goes on along the minus strand of NC_084606.1, from coordinate 6,393,041 downwards.
TCTTTCTCTCTCATTTGCTCTTCATATCTCTCCATCATCCTCTTCATCTCCTCTCTCTCCTTCTCTCTTTCTGCATCTCTCCTTTCACTCTCTCTCTTTTGCTCCTCATACATCTCCTCCTTCATCCTCTTCCTCTCCTCCTCTCTCTCCTTATTTTCCCTCTCTCTCTCAGCCTGGAGTTGTTTGTTGATTTTCTCAATCTCTTTATCATACTTTTCTTGCAGTTTTCTCTCCAGTTCTTCTTTCTCTCTCTGGATTTTCTCCTCCTTCTCTCTCAATATGCTTTGTTTTTTCTCTTCAATTGCCCTCTCGGCCTCCTGGAACATCTCGTTGGTGTAATGGCTTCCTCCGTTCTTTTGCACAATATTTCTGATCTTCTGGAGCAGCAGAGTGACTTGAGGTTTCTTATCTTTCAGGTCGTTGTTGAAGACATGGTACTGGCCATTACATCTGGCTACAAGCTCCTGTAACTCTGGGCTCTCAGATAGGAATTCTTCAATCGTGGTGTCTGTAAGGAGGTCTCCATGAGTGAAGAGGACCATGCTGTATTTGTCAGCAGCCTGGCCAAAGATATCTTGAATCCTCTGCACCGTCTGCTGTTCCTCTTCAGTGAACCTGCCCAGAGCAATGACCACCAGGAAGATATGGGGTCCAGGAGCAGCATAGGAGACACACTGGCTCAAATCTTTGGTTGTCTTCTCTTGACCAAACCTGGTGTCAAACAGGCCCGGGGTGTCAATGACAGCAACTGGTTGTCCATCCACCACAGCTTTATCTTTAGAACAATCCACAGTCAAAGACTTCGGACTGCACTTGGACTTAAAGCGGGACCATCCCAGAATGGTGTTCCCAGTAGCACTCTTCCCTACTCCAGTCCTCCCCACCATCACGATCCTCAGCTCATCATCATTCATGAGGTTGGATCCTGTGAACAACAATGTTTGAGACTGAGTTAGCATGTCACAGTTTTACAAATTAATTTACCCCTCAGACGAAAACACAATTGTTTTGAACGACCTAAGAAGGTAAAGTAAATAGTGAATCAGCAGCCGTGAATCAACATGTACTTGTAAAGGAGTCACAAGTTCATGGAGTACTTTTGCAAACTTCTTTCCACGAAACACCAGCTCGACAGACTAATCTGTCATTTCAGCAACTGCAAGAAGGTGGAAGAACATCCTCTATTACAGGCCATAATACCAGACTTATTAGTGTGATGTTTCATTGGTTTTATAAACAAAACTATTGACTGTAAATAGTAACAACTTTCCACCTTCAACACAACCCATCCCGTTGCAGTTCAGGGAAAACTGGCCAGAAAGTGAGTGGACCCCTGCATGGTTGCTTGGATTTCAAGCTACCTCACTGAAAGACCACAGTACATCAGGCTGAACGACATCATGCACATCTAAATAAAGCTATTGGCAGAGATCTAACCAAGGATTAAACTGGAGTTTCAGAGTTATCCAAGTATACATGGGGAAGGTAGCTCGGTTGGTAGAGTGTTCGTCCATGAACCTGAAAGTCAGTGGTTTGAACCCTAGTTCCTCCTGTGTCCACCAAAGTGTCCTTGGGCAAGACACTGAATCCCCCGGTTGCTCCCGGTTTGTCAGGCCAGCGCCGTTTATGGCAGCTCCGCCGACAACCGGTGTGTGAATGTGTGCGTGAACGTCTGCAGTGCTGCAGAAGCTTTTTGGGGCTGTAGGAGTACAGCTGGAAAGCGCTATATAAGTGTAAGGCATTTACCATTTACATGCGCAAGAAGACAATCGATTAAGGAGTGAGGTGCGTTCGACTCCGCGCCACTTGGTGGCGCCACACGCGATGGCGTTCTTCCGGTTCCTTCTTTGTTGTTCGTCTTCTTCTCTTCTCCTACTGGGTTGATATTCTGGCTTTCGTGGTGTCGTTACTTCCCGAAAGAGGGAGTTCCGGGGCCGTCACTGACTTGGTTAAGCGTGGGTTGGTATACAGGCCGGAATAACTCAAATTAGGACGGCATTATATGAGACTAATAGCTCGATCTCAAGAGCTTCAGTTCGGTTCGAGTACAGCCCGGCTAAGGTGTATACATAAAACTTCGATATCGGTCGGATTAAGGCAACATTTCAACCTTCTTTTAGTGCATGTAAACGTACCAACTGTGGTCAGCAGCAAAGGGGCTCCACAGGGGACAGCCCCCCAATCCTCTTTACTCTGTACACCACAGACTTCTGCTACAACTCTGGATCGTGTCACATTCAGAAGTTTGCAGATGACACGCCGATCATCAACAGAAGAACTAAGGGACCAAACTTAGACTATAAGTTATTCACTTCTATCCTTGCTAAAAGATTGACAAGATTCTGCCACAGATTATACATTTGGATCAAACAGGGTTTATTCAAAGTCGACAAACCCAAGATAATATAAGATGTACACTACAAATTATTAGACATTCTGCCAAAAACAATTTTCAGGCAATGATAGTAAGCTTGGACGCAGAAAAAGCCTTCGATTCTGTAAGATGGACCTTCCTATTTAAAGTAATGGAAAAATGTGGCTTTAATGAGACAATAATACAAACAATAGAAACGTTATACAAAAACCCATCAGCTCGGCTGAAGATTAATGGAGAACTCTCAAAATCTTTTATACTTGAACGATCAACGAGACAAGGATGCCCATTGAGCCCTCTTCTCTTTGCTATTTTTATCGAGTCTCTAGCTCAAGGAATAAGACAAAATAAAGCAGTCGAGGGGATAAAAATAGTAAATGACCAGAAACTGGCGTTATTTGCTGACGATGTATTAATATATCTAAGTAATCCAACACGATCCTTGCCAGCATTAATGACATGCTTAAATTAATATGACTCTTTCTCAGGTTATAAATTAAATGTTCAAAAAACAGAGTCAGAGTCAGAGTCAGAGTCAGAGAGTCAGAGTCATTTTTATTGTCCCTCTAGGGGAAATTCTTTTAGCAGTCTGGGAAAACAGTCATCATACAAACACAGACATACCAAAAGAACAATTAAAACATTAAAACGTGACATAGTAACCATAATAAATGAGTAAAGCAAAAGTGCTTTCATCAGTGCAGGCAGAATGATAAAAATATATTAAAAATATTAAAATTTATGAGAGTTGATCATTTTAACAGCGGTTGGTATAAAAGAGAATTTATACCTATTGCTATTGGCCTTGGGAAGCCTATAGCGCCGCCCAGAAGGGAGAGGCACAAACTCTTTTGACAGAGGGTGATCAGGACTGGCCAAGATGTCTTGTGCCTTATTCAGGACTCGACCTTCGTAGATGTCAGTCAGAGAGAGCTGCTGAGTGCCAATGATTTTACTGGCTGCTCTGACAATGTCCTGCATCCTCTTTTTGTTCTGCACTGTCAAGTTGCCATACCACAATACAATATAGAAAGTTAAAATTGATTCAATAAAAGACTTATAAAATAACACCATTAGTGTTTTCTCCACATTAAAAGTGTTCAATCTGCGCAGAAAATAAAGTCTTTGCAGGCCCTTTTTGCAAATGGCAGATGTATTGAGGTCATACTTCAGGTCCTTATCGATGATGGTGCCCTGATATTTATAACTCCACTGTTTCCACCTGTGAGCCCTTGGTGGTAATGGGAGGATTTGGGAGAGAAGTACATCTCCTCTTTAAGTCTATTTGCATTTCTTTAGTTTTCAGGACATTTAACTTAAGAAAGTGGTTATCACACCACTTTACAAAGTCTGTTAGAGCCGGTCCATGGCTGAGCTCACCATCCTGGAGAAGACTGATTAGCACTGTATCGTCAGCGAACTCCAAAAGATGCCTGTCTTTATGATGGCTCCTGCAGTCATTGGTATACAGGATGTACAGTAGAGGGGACAGGACGCACCCCTGTGGTGAGCCTGTGGAAGACAGCTTCCTCCGGGAAAGGGCTCCATTTGTTCTGACTGCCTGAGGCCGACAAGTTAGGAAATCCAACACCCATTTCACGAAGCCAGCATCAAGATTAAAATCCAACAGTAGTTTGTCAGCCAAAATATGTGGCTGTATTGTGTTAAAAGCTGACGAAAAGTCTACAAATAAAAGCCTTGCATGGGTTTTTTTGCCCTCCAGGTGCTTGTGCAAGTAATTGAGCAGAGTTACAGTAGCGTCATCAACTCCTCTTCTGGCCCTATATGCAAATTGCATTGGGTCGAGCTGGCTCTGGATCTTCTCCGTCAGATCCTGTTTAACCAGATCCGTAGTTTTGATTACAATCCTCCTCCTGATCTCCATCAGAAATTTCAGTTAAACTGGGATGAAAAATCTATAAAATATCTAGGAATTCATATCCCTAAGGACTTGTCAAAAATAACAGAAATCAATTATAAGCCTCTTATTAAGGAAACCAAGGAAGATATTCATAGATGGAGTCTGATACCATACCTAAGCCTCAGCTCACGTATTGAATCCATCAAGATGAACATCCTGCCGAGGGTTTTATACCTTTTTCAGTCATTACCCTTAGAAGCACCAGTCAAACAATTTCAAGAATGGGACAGATTAATTTCTAGGTACATATGGGCTGGGAAAAAACCCAGGATACGATATAAGATACTCCAGCTTTCAAAAGAAAAAGGAGGACTTCCTCTTCCTATTCTAAAAGACTATTACAAGGCAGCTCAACTTAGACCTTTGATCGCTTGGTGTACTCCTAGTTACAAGGCTAGATGGAAAAATATTGAACAAACAATGGGAAAAGTATTTCCAGTCACTGCTCTGATTGGGGATCCGTCATTACACAAACACCTTACTGACCAAGATAATCCTTGGATCACTAATTCACTAAAGCTTTTGAGTGATGTATCAAAACAGCCCGATTTAAAAAAGACATTTGAAATCTTGAAATGGTTTGCTTACGACCCACAATTTACACCTAGTCAACACGACCATCGATTCAAGGATTGGACCTCCTTAGGACTTACAACGTACTATTCTTTAATAAGTAAAGGTACGGTTAGAAGTTTCCAAGATCTCAAGGATAAATTTGGCCTGCAGAACCAGGACCTCTTCAGGTATTTACAAATAAGAGATTATGGGCCCGATTTACTAAGATCCTAAATAAAGAGTACTAAATTGCGTGTGCACTGAAAAAGTTTGCGCGTGCAGTTGTTGCATGGTTTGCAGGTGATCAACTAAGATTGCCTGCGCAATTGATAACAGGTGCAAACAGCAGTATTTAAATGAGGTGTTGCGTGTTAAGGTTTGCGAGCGCAGATCTGCGCCATGGAGAGTCTGGATGGAATGCACAGTCACAACGTCATAAACGCAAAATGAAATTTGACGAGTTGGAGTTAGAGATATTAGTGGAAGAGGCAAATAAACACATTCATGAACTACAGCAAAGACATTTAAACATTACCAAAAGAAACGCAATATCGGAGAAAACCTGCGATAGAATAAATGCAGTTGGTAACACAAAAAACGGAAAAAACTCTGGTTTTTCATATTTCAATTTTAGGCACAGATCAAAAATACGAAATAGAAAAACGGGCCACAGGACTGAATTTGATTTCAATATTGAATTGGTCGGGTTTGCGTGACCCGGCGGTGCTCGGCATGATCTGAGGAGAAAAAGACAATCAGACACAGAGCTGGAGAGCGCTTTGATTCAATCTATTTATGAGTTAAGTTTTTATTCAGATGTCCACAGTATATTGCAAATATTATATATTATATAGCAAACACTGTGAGAAAATGTGTGACAGACGGGACCATCATATGGCAAGAAGAGAAGAGAAGTGTTCAGAACCGCGCACATGAGCGCACACTAAAGGCTGATTTATTGTCCGCGTCACACCCAGGCGTAGGGTATGCGGCGACGCGCAACGCACCGCGTCCCTATGCCGTCGGTTACGCCGTCGATTTAACGCAGAACCATAATTCAGGCGAAGCTGCAGTCTGTCTGCGCTGATACTGACACCGGGTCGGAGCGGATTTGGTCATGATGTTTAACCTGTGTTTTGTGATTAATAAGCACGGGTTTTAATTAAATGTAATTTACGAAGGATGATTTCACGTTCAATGAGATAAGTAATTAATAAAATACAAAGTTTTGGCACAAAGGCTTGGCCTGCTTGTGGGCGAGTGCACATTAAAAGCAGGTGGCAAGATATAAGGCGAAGAACTAAAGAGAAAGTGGCCTTTAATAAAACTTGTGCAACCATTTTTAAAATAGCATGCAGCAGAATAAAGACTCTGCGTATTCTTTGATTTTGGATGTCGCCTCCTTGCCACAATAACGGCAGCAGCAGATTAGCACCTTCCTTTCGAACGTATTAAATACAGACGCAATCACAATACGCGCAATTACTTTCAGGCTTGGTAAATCTCATTGCGCGTGGTAAATGGAGCAATTTGCATCTTCCCCTCCCAGTATTTAGCGCGTTCTGCCGGGTACGCCCCATATTGATTATTCATCAGGGCAAAAGTACTAACTGAATTGCGTGTGCAATTTTGCGCATTTCAGAGACGCAGTCGTCTTTGCACGCTGTTAGTAGATCAGCTCGCACATTGGTTTGCGGGTGCTGTCAAGTTTGCACACGCACGCAAACCTTGAGTAAATCGGGCCCTATGTTGGGAAAAAAATTATAAAAAATTATGAACATAGAAATGATATTCTACAGGTGTTTGTTAATGCTTATAAAGATGAACCTTATAAGAAGATCATTTCAAAATTATACACAAGTCTTCAATCATCTAACAAAGAAAATACAGCTAAGATTAGATCAAGATGGGAAACTGAAAGCAATATCAAAATTTATCAGGAGAAATGGAAGGAAATTTTTAAACAACAATGGAAAACATCAAATTCTCCACTCTGGAGAGAATATGCATGGAAAAATGTGATCCGCTATATTTTCACTCCATATCAGAAGAGATCATATTCTACTCAGACAGATTGTTGGAGATGTTGTGGAAGCAAAGAGGCGAATCACTACCACATATTCTGGTGTTGCCCTGTTGTGACCCCATTTTGGTTGCAAGTACATCAAATTCTTGAGAAAATATAATAAATATAATTAATAAATATAATAATATAATAAATAACTTTTGGCTTTAGTTTGTTTTACTTGATGGATATAGAGGAACTGGAATGGAGGAATAAAGATAAATATTTATTGAGAATATTACTGGTGGCTTGTAAGAAATCAATAACAAAGAAATGGCTGAAGAGGGAGACACCTAGTGTCGATGAATGGATTGATATTGTGTACAGCATCTATGTAATGGAAAGAATTACTTTTAATTTAAGAACACAAAAAGAGGCATTTAATGATAATTGGCAAAAGTGGATTACATATACCACAAGACCAGACTTCAGGTAATTTCAGACTGGATTATCAGAATATTTGTTTACGTACGTACTTTTTTCATTTTTCTGGAGGTGTTTACCAGTCCCCTTATGTACGCTTTTGCTTTCCCCTTGATATTTGTTCAGATTTATAGGTCTTCATGTTGATTGTTTGATTTTTTGTTTGTTTACATGTAAAATCAAAACCAATAAAAAGTAAATGACAAAAAAAAAAACTTTCATAAAAAGAAAGAGCCTTTTGTAATGTAATGTAATGTAATGTAAACTTTATTTGTATAGCACCTTACATCAAACCTCAAGGTGAACCAAAGTGCTTTACAGAACATACAACAAAACTAGACAAAATTCCCGGGAAATTTTGAAGTGCCACGGACTACTGCCGGATGATCGCAGGGCTTATTTGCACCCATGAAGGTCAAGGACTCGATACTTAGTCATTTGACACCACCCATGACTCTCTATGTCAAACCATTCAAAAGTTATTACAGAAAATATGTAATAGGCTAATAGAACCGCTAACAAGACCGCTAACGGGATAGCTAACAGAACCGCTAACGGAACCGCTAACGGGACTGCTAACGGGACCGCTAATGGGATCGCTAACGGGACCGCTAACGGGACCGCTAACGGGACCGCTAACGGGACCGCTAACGGGATCGCTAACGGGATCGCTAACGGAGCCGCTAATGGGGTCGCTAACGGGACCGCTAACAACCGCTAACGAAACCGCTAACAGTACCGCTAACAGAACCGCTAACTGAACCGCTAACGGGATCGCTAACAGGATCGCTAACGGGACCGCTAACCGAGCCGTTAACGGAATCGCTAACAACCGCTAACGGGACCGTTAACGGGACCGCTAACGGGACCGCTAATGGGATCGCTAACGGAACCGCTAACGGGACCGCTAACGGGACCGCTAACGGGACCGCTAACGGGACCGCTAACGGGATCGCTAACGGGATCGCTAACGGAGCCGCTAATGGGGTCGCTAACGGGACCGCTAACAACCGCTAACGGAACCGCTAACAGGACCGCTAACAGAACCGCTAACTGAACCGCTAACGGGATCGCTAACGGGATCGCTAACGGGACCGCTAACCGAGCCGCTAACGGAATCGCTAACCGAGCCGCTAACAACCGCTAACGGAACCGCTAACGGGACCGCTAACGGGATCGCTAACGGAACCGCTAACGGGACCGCTAACGGGACCGCTAACGGGATCGCTAACGGGATCGCTAACGGGACCGCTAACCGAGCCGCTAACGGGATTGCTAACGGGATCGCTAACAACCGCTAACGGGACCGCTAACGGGATTGCTAACGGGGTCGCTAACTGGACCGCTAACGGGATCGCTAACTGGACCGCTAACGGGATCGCTAACAGGACTGCTAACAGAACCGCTAACGGGACCGCTAACACCAATAACACTACCATCCCATAATAAACACCTACCATCCCATAATAACACTAACATCCTATAAAAACACCTGCCATCCCATAATAACGCTAAAAACCTTAAAAAAACACCTGCCATCCCATAATAACACTAACATCCTATAAAAACACCTGCCATCCCATAATAACACTAACATCCTATAAAAATAAAATGGGGATCATGTAAGGTCAGGGTTCAGATTCCTCCATTATCCAAGGTAAAGTATTATGAAGTCTGCATTGATGTGTCATGTGACTAGTTCTGGGTCACATGACCCGGAAGTATGGTAGTGTATATTGTATTGGAATGACTCAGCTAGTTTTTTGGATTTGACAAGCCTCAAATAACTTCACCTTGTAATCAAACTGTAGCTCCTATCAGAAAAACAAAGACATCGTGAGAGAGACAGAACCCGGAAGATTCTGACAATCTTAATTTTATTCAGATATTCCTTAAAATGTGTTAGTAACGGCAATTCGAAAACAAAAATGAGATTTTTTTTAAGAAAACTTCATTTAACATGGGAGTCAATGAAGAGACAGACAGGAATTGGCGTGTCTGTTGGCTCCACCGTTAAAATTTTGTGCACACCACGCCTGTGAAAGTCACATTTTATAAATCACAACACCTATGTCTATATTCTGACCAAAAATGATCCGTCTACCTTTTACGGTTTGGCCGTGACCTCGAGTTACAAATAAGAAATCATGTTTTTTTTTCAGTGTAACTACACTCTAGCAAACTGACTCCCGTGCTCTAGATTTGAAAAAAAGTGATTTCCAGACCTCGCTTGAGGGCTCATATCTTGAAAAGTGTACATTTTAGGAAAAAACAGTCCGGGGTTTAGAGAGAGAAGAGAAGTTTTCCTCCGTTTTGAAGTTTGAATGACGTTTCTACGTGCAAGTATGAGAAAGATACGTGACTCAGAAAAAAGGTGAATTTTGTCTTTTTTCTCGACATTTTCCCATCCGCTTTGAATGGCGCCATAGGAATACATGGCAAAATGGTCTCCCCATTAGTTTGGAAATTTGGAAATGTTTTTGCACTTCGTGCAAAAACTATTTGTGCCATCGCTCTGAAAATCCACAGGACTGTAGTTAAATTCAGGGTCTACAACTTTCTAAATCGGTTCAGAATTTTTTGAGTAACGGTGTGCGAGTGGTGAGGCCCCAAACTTCTCGCAATGCGTTCCGGATGGGGCAAAAAGCGCACGTTTGTGCACGTTGCGCAAAAACGTGCACGCCAATCGCTAATAAAAGTCATACCCATCGATTCCCGATTAAGGCGCACGTTTCTACGTTTTTACTTTTCGCGTTTTCTCAAAGCTGTGGGAGGAGTAGCCGGACAAAGTTTTTACGGAAGAATAAATAAATAATAAGCCTGAGCAATAGTATGAGTGCCTCGTGCTGCGCACGAGGCACTCCTCCTCCATTGAGCTTGCGCAGCTCAATGGAGGAGGCGTGCCACGTGGCGCAGCCGTGGCACTAATAAAACAAGAATAAAACGTATGAACATATAAAAACATCAAGTATAAAAAGTGTCGCCACACTACTGGGTATTAAAAGCCACCCTGAATAAATATGTTTTAATTTTAGATTTAAAAAGGCCAAGGTCAGAGATGGTGCGTAACTCACAGGGGAGCTTATTCCAGAGCCTGGGGCAACTGAAAAGGCTCGGTCCCCCCAGCGCTTCTGCTTTGACCTGGGCACTTCCAACAAGCGTTGGTTGGAGGACCTCAGAGCTCTGCCAGGCTCACGCACTGTTAAAATCTCCGATAAATAAGGAGGGGCAAGGCCGTTAAGAGCTTTAAAAACAAACATTAAAAGTTTAAAATCAACTCTAAAACGAACAGGCAGCCAGTGAAGGGAATAGAGGACCGGGGTGATGTGCTCACGTCTGGGTGTGTTCGTTAAAAGACGGGCAGCTGCATTTTGTACCAGCTGAAGACGGCTAAAAGAGGATTGGGCAATGCCAACATAAAGTGCATTGCAGTAGTCCAATCTGGAGCTGACTAGAGCGTGGATAGCTCTCTCCATGTCGTGACGGCTCAAAAATGTTTTGACTTTGGTTAAAAGACGCAATTGATAAAAACTTGTCTTCACGACATTGTCCACTTGTCGGTCAAATTTTAAAAAGCTATCAAAAATAACTCCCAGGTTCCTAACTTTGGGACTAAAAGATCCGGACAAAGAGCCAAAGTCAGCCGTCACGGTGTCACCAAACAAAATGCACTCCGTTTTGTCCTCATTTAAATGTAAAAAATTGCGTGCCAACCACTGCTTGATGTCAGCAATGCATTCCAGCAGGGAGCTTTGTGCACTAGTGACTTTAGGCTTCAGTGGCAGGTAGATCTGTAGATCATCTGCATAACAATGAAATGATAAGTTATGTCTGGCTATAATGGACCCAAGTGGCAACATATATAATGAAAAAAGAAGTGGGCCTAGAATAGAACCTTGCGGGACGCCGCATGAGAGGGAGGCACAGGAGGAGCAGGAATCACCAAGCATAACAGAGAAAGTTCTATCTGACAGATATGACGTAAACCACTTGAGTACAGTGCTGTGAAGGCCAACATAATGTTTCAGGCGTGACAGAAGGACTGTGTGGTCGACTGTATCAAAAGCCGCTGTGAGATCTAGCAGCACTAAGACAACAGGGCACTTGACATCGACAGACAGGGCAATATCATTGTGCACCTTTAAAGGGATTGTGACATGAAAAACACATTTTTCTTGATTTTTTGTGTTTTGTTGGGTGTCTTGACATCAATTACACCCAAAAAACAACGAACTTTTAACATTCAGTGTATTGTGTGCTTTCTGGGATTTTCCGCATAACTATGCAAAAACGGCGCATCTGGTTTGGTGGCGGATCGTTACGTAACGATCCGCTAAATCACCGCCCCCTCCACCCAGCTCCCTGTTTCCTCTCCTCTCCAGCGCACCATAAAGGCTGATTTATGGTTCCGCGTTACACCGACGCAGAGCCTACGGCGTAGGGTTACGCGGCGACGCGCACCATACGCTGACTCTACGGCGTAGGCTCTGCGTCGATTTAACGCGGAACCATAAATGAGGCTTAACACGCCTCTTTTGTTCTAATCACCGGAGGAAAACTGCTAAGAAGACCCGCGGCCACTGACTGGACTTAAGATAAGGGGACAGTGCTGCTTGCATGCCTTTATTTTTATGATTGTTTGCTGTGGTTCGCCCTCCTGCTTTTTTCCGTGCATGCTTCGCCTGTCGCTCCGACGCCGCTGTGAGCGTATGGCTGGAGGAGGAGGAGGTTTGGAGGAGGAGCGGAGCAATGATTGACAGGAAAGGGGGGAAAGGAAGCATTTTTCACGGCGCAAAAAAACACTGTAATAAAAAGCCAGGAAAAGATTACTAGAGTGAAGTTTTTCTTGTTACACTCTTTTAGACACATTTGAGGGATGTTGCCCAAGACTTTTAATAGTGTTAAAAGCATGTTAAAAATGATGTCACAATACCTTTAACAAGGCAGACTCAGTGCTGTGACGAGACCTGAACCCAGACTGAAACTTTTCAAAAGCAGAGTTGTTCTCCAGAAATGATCTTAACTGGGTAAAAACAACTTTTTCTAAAACCTTAGACAGAAAAGGCAAATGAGAGACTGGTCTAAAATTTGACAAAACTGAGGAGTCAAGATGCGTTTTCTTTAAAAGGGGCCTAACCACGGCATGTTTAAAGGCAGCTGGGACTGCTCCTAAATTAAGACAGGCATTGATAAGCATCACAAGACTGGGCCCAACAGTATTAAAAGAACTCTTTCAAATTTTGGCCGGAATAACATCCAGAGGACAGTTAGTAGGCTTCAAAGACTTCATGATCTCAGCAAGGGAGGAGAGAGAAACCAGTTGAAAGTGGTCCAATACAGCGGAATGGGCCGGGGAAGCAGATAAATCCGTACCCGAATAATTGCTGGTAGCCTGCCTGACAGAGTTTACTTTATCAATACATTGTAAGTTGTTTCATGGTTTTTCAAGAACAAATATGTACATGTTTCTGTCTGCAGGAGTTGGATTTCTTCAAACTTGATTCATCAGTGATCATTGATGCATGAACTGTAACACACAGAAAGAAAAATCCTTCTTACCAAAGTTTCTGGTCATGTTGGTGTTGGAATGATGTCTCTCCATGTTTGGGTTGAAGAAAACAGCGTAGATTCTTCAGCTCTAGTGACAAAGTTGATCTGTGTGGTCACAAATTGTATCCCGCATGCATTCAGCCTTTAATATAGACAAATAAACCACACCCACACGTTCCTGTTGTACAAAGTGAAACTGAAGTTCAGCCGGTTGCAGCTGTCTTCTGCGTTGTGTTAAAAATATGTGTGTGTGTGTGTGTGTGTGTGTGTGTGTGTGTGTGTGTGTGTGTGTGTGTGTGTGTGTGTGTGTGTGTGTGTGTGTGTGTGTGTGTGTGTGTGTGTGTGTGTGTGTCTGTCTGTCTGTCTGTGTGTCTCCCACTAAGCCCACCTTCTAACGTTTACAAGAAATGGTAGCACTTCTTTCAAACTGCAGAACAGCTGCAGAATCTTTTTAATGGTCTCATGTGTCCTCACAGTTGTTACTATTTACAGAAAATGGTTTCATTTCTAGAACCCATGGAACATCAAACTAATAAGTCTGTTAGCAAGGCCTGTAATAGAGGATGTTCTTCCACCTTCTTGCAGTTGCTGAAATGACAGGTAAGTCTGTCGAGCTGGTGTTTCGTGTAAAGAAGTTTGCAAAAGTACTCAATGAAATTGTGACTCCTTTACAAGTACATGTTGATTCACTGCTGCTGATTCACTATTTACTTCCTCCCTTCTTAGGTCGTTCAAAACAATTGTGTTTTCGTCTGAGTGGTAAATGAAGTTGTAAAACTGTGACATGCTAACTCAGTCTCAAACATTCAGTAACCCTTTCTTTTACAGTACACTAATAACCAGGTAATACCATGGTAATTACACTGTAATAACCTAGTAGTACCTTCTATTTACAAGGTTATTACATGGTAACTACCGGGTAATTTACCCAGTAAGTACTAGGTAATTATTACGTATTTTCTTGTAGCATGTAATTATGTGTATTTACCATGTAATTACATGGTAAATACCTGGTTGTTTAAACTAAACATTACTAGGTAATTACAAAGACATTAGATGGGAACTATGAGGGAAATTACAGGTATTTACTAGGTTAATATTGGTAACTACCAGTCAATTTACCATGTAATTACTCTGAAATTACATGAATTATTTCTAAGTAAGTACCAGGTAATTACTAAGTATTTTTTTTGCCAGGAAATTATAACCTATATTTGAGGTAGTTACCAGCTAATTACACTTGAATGACCATGTAGTTACCTTGTATTTACTATACATTTCATGGATAACTATGGGTATTTACCCATTCATTATTGATTTATGTATTATCAATGGATTGGTGCATGTACCCCCGAGGGGTGTAAATGACTCTATTGACCTTGTAATTAACCTGATAGTTACCATGTTTTACCTGGCAATTGGCAGGTACTTACCTTGTAGTTACTTGCCCAGTAATTCTATTTCCTAAGTATTTACCCAATAAGTACAGACATTTTTACCTGGCTTTTACTCAGTATTTAAAGTGAAACTGGACTGTAAAAGAAAGCGTGTGTTGTTTCCATAATATTACCTGGTACTTCCTCATTAACTACAGAAATAATTACCTGATATTTACCCATTAATTAAAGTGAAACTGGACTGTAAAAGAAAGCGTGTGTTGTTTCCATTATATTACCTGGTAATTGTAGATTATAATTATAAAGATTTGAACAATTGGCAAAACAATAATTACCTCCCCTTTACCCCTCAATTAGAAAGTTGGACCACACCCCCTCACATATACCCCCTCACACACCACCACCACCTTGTAACAAATACGCCAAAACAGGTGTGTCAAAGACAGTTTTTTATCCTTCAAAAGGATAAAGAAAAAAATACAAAGTTCTGTATAAAAACATATTGTACAGTGTAAAACGTATTGCATAGTGTAAAACATAAAACGAGGCATAGTGTTGAAAATATAGGCACATTCAGTCAATCAATGCAACAAATAAAAAATACAGTGTATTCAATAAAGATATAACAACATATTTAGATCTCAAACTGGCATGTCAAAGACCCCAGTTGTTGGGGATTCCACCCGAGAAACTGGTGTAATGTAAATATTGACCACTACAGGGTTCCGGTCAGAGAACACGCAGACATCTAATTATTCCACACGTTACTGTATTGGAGATTCACATACAGATGACGGATGGTGACAGAACTGAACTGATTGAATGATTGAAATTATGAACAGATGAAAGAGTTTCTATAATAAACAAAGGAAATAAATTACAAACACGAAGTATTAAAATTAATTAGCATTAACTAATGCTAAGCTAGCGGCGGACCTGCCTGTAGCAGCTGAGCGTAGCCGCTCCCCTGCAGCTCCCGAGCAGCCGGCCAGTCAGGGCCGGTGGGTGACGGTTCGGAGCAAGCGTAGTCTTAAAGGGCGCACGGAACACCACCACCCGCTTCACGTGTCTAACCGTTTTTCCCCACTCAGCGACACACCCGTTGAGAAACCGACCCTGTTGATTGGAGACTCCATAGTCAGGCATGTGAAGCCGACTCCAGCGACCATAGTTAGGTGCATTCCGGGGGCCACGGGCGACATAGAAGCAAATTTGAAGCTACTGGCAAAGGGTAATCGTAAATATGGTAAAGTTATCATAAATGTCGGAGCCAATGACTCCTGTCTTCGCCAGTCGGAAGTCACTAAAATGAATATTGTCTCGGTGTGTAACTACGCCAAAAGTTTGTCGGACTCCGTAGGTTTCTCTGGTCCCCTCCCCAATCTGACCAGCGATGACATGTTTAGCCGCATGCTCTCGCTCCGCCGCTGGCTGTCGCGGTGGTGTTAAGAAAACGACGTAGACTTTATTGACAACTGGGAGAGGTTCTGAGGAAAGCCCGGTCTGATTAGAAGAGACAGCATTCATCCCACTCGGGATGGTGCCGCTCTTATTTCTAGAAATCTGACCAGTGTTATTAGACACTCCCCCTGACAATCCAGGGTCCAGGCCAGGATGCAGAGCTGCAGTCTTACATGCTTCTCTGCTGTCTCTCGAGGACCAACACCTGCCAATAAAACTGTAGGATTGCATTATGTAATTAGCGACTCTAAAACTGTAGGATTACATGATATGGGCGACTCTAACCAGGTGCCTAGCAAAATAGAAGTGGTTGCAGTTCCCCGCCCTCCAAAAGTTCACCAGGTGCTGCGTTATAGAGGCGTTAACCAAAATAATCTTGAAAAAATTAAAACCAATGCACATTTGGTACCAATTACAGACCGAAAAATTAGATGCGGACTACTAAATATACGATCGTTAAGCTCCAAGTCTCTGTTAGTAAATGATATAATTACAGAGAGCAGGAGTGATATTTTCTGCTTAACAGAAACATGGTTACAGGAGGAAGAGTATGTTAGTTTGAATGAATCGACTCCGCCCGGCTACTTTAATCATCACATTCCTAGAAACACGGGCCGAGGCGGAGGAGTCGCAGTAATTTATAACTCCAGTCTCCAAATAAAAATTGAACCTAAGTGCAATTATAATACATTTGAAAGCCTCACGCTTAGTCTGAAATTTCTGAGCTGGAAATCAGAGAAGCCAGTTGTGTTAGTGGTAGTGTATCGGCCCCCTGCTGGCGCTTATCTAGAGTTTCTGTCTGAATTTTCAGATTTCCTTTCTGGATTATTGATCAGTACAGATAAATTCATCATAGTGGGTGATTTTAATATTCATATGGACGTTGAAAGCGATAATCTTACATTAGCTTTCGATTTTCTTCTAGAATCAATGGGTATCTCACAAAAAGTGGATAAACCGACGCATTGTTTTAATCATACTCTCGATCTCGTTCTCACCTACGGTGTTGAAACTGATGATCTGTTGGTGTCACCTGTAAACTCCCTTTTATCCGACCATTGCTTAATAACGTTTGAATTTAATATTGTTGATGTTGAAGTGCAAAATAGGAGGTATTATTTTAGCAGATGTTTGTCTGATGAAGCTATTGCTAAATTAGGGAGGCCATTGCTTATCTTACGACAGTGGAAAATAGTGATAGTGATGTAGTCGAGGCCAGTGACTTGGGTTCTACCTCTACAGATGTTGATTTCCTTGCTAGTAACACTGCTGATTTGTTGCATTCAGCTTTAGATGAAGTTGCTCCTTTGAAAAGGAGGGTTTCTAGCCACAGGAGCTTAACTCCCTGGTACAATTCAGATATCCGCATGTTGAAACAAAACGTGCGTAAAATGGAAAGGAAGTGGTACTCTTGTAGGTCTGTAGACTCTTATCGTGAATGGAAAGATATTCTAATAGTATATAAAAAAGCCATTTGCAAAGCCAGAACAGCTTATTATTCAACGTTGATAGAGGATAACAAAAGTAACCCACGTTTTCTGTTCAGCACTGTAGCCAGGCTGACAAAGAGTCACAACTCTGTTGAGCCGTGCATTCCTGCAGCTCTCAGTAGTGAGGACTTTATGAGCTTCTTTAACAGTAAAGTCACGAGAATTAGAGAAGAAATCAACCAGCCGGTTGTGGGCGTTTCTTCAGCTTTAGCGACTTCCCTACGCTCTGACTTGCCTCTAGACTGTTTTGATCCTATAGACCTCCCTGAGCTGACTTCACTCGTCAAGAGAGCTAAGTCAACCACATGTATGTTAGAGCCCATCCCGACTTGACTATTCAAACATATTTTTTCTCTTATTGGTCGACAATACTGGACCAAATTAACCTATCCCTAAGTTTAGGATATGTACCACAGGTTTTCAAAGTTGCAGTAATTAAACCTTTACTTAAAAAACCTTCTCTTGACCCAGACACCTTAGCTAATTAGTGCAACGTGACCTTCTATTCTCAGCTGATCTGATGACGTCATGCAAGACGGTGGCGCCCTGAGAAAACGCCTGTAAACCGGAGAGAAAACTGAAAGAAAAACTAAGTTTCTGCTTAGAAACTGAGTTTCAACTGAAAGAGAAAAGTGAACGAAAAAGAAATGCCACCCAAGAAACATCTTCCTGCCCAAAACGAGGATGATCTCGAGGAAATTCGACAATCCCTCAACTTCATGTCGGAGGAGCTGAGCAAGGTGGCGAAGCAGCAAACCGCTCTTATGGAGCTCATGAACAAAGTCAAGCACTTGAAAGCCCTGGTGAAGGAAAGGGACAAAAAAATAGACAATTTGGAACGCAGGATTGAGGACTTGGAACAGTACTCACGAATGGAGGACGTTATCATCACTGGACTGGAAACAAGACATCAAACCTACGCCAGAGCAGCCGCAGGTGGAAATGACGGAGAAGACGCTCAGGTTCAAGAAAAACTCACACTGGAACGGCAAGTCACAGACTTTCTCCAAAGTAAAAATATAACCATTGATCCTAAAAGTATCGCTGCCTGCCACACCCTTCCCCGGAAGGACAGCAAAGCAAAGCCTGCCATCATCATACGCTTTGCGAACCGAAAATACAAAACCCAGCTGCTAATGCAGGGAAGGAACCTGAAGGGCTCAGATGTTTATGTGAACGAGCATCTAACAAAAAAGAATGCCGATATTGCCCGGCAGGCACGCAATCTGAGAAAGCAGAACAAGATTAAAGCAACCTGGACCAGAAATTGCAAAGTGATGATACGGCTAAACGGAGCAACTGCCGAAGAAGCCAGGACCATCACGGTAAGAGATCTTCAAGATCTTGATCAATACAAATAATGGCCGGACATTCACATTCTTTGACCATAACTATTGCGGCGCGTATGGATTGTACCTGTGTGGATTCCGTCTTTTGCCTGAGATGGCTTAAAACTTTAGTTTGTAATTCTGGTCGGAGATGGCATGAACTTTCTCACCCGCTGAGCTCATTGTGGATTTTGCTTTATTGGACTTTCTGTTTTTTTTTCCTTTTTCCACCAAGAAGACGCAGAGTGCAGGGATTATTATTATTTATCTTTTGTGGTCTGGGATTTAAGCGCGCTCTGTTTCTTCTCCTATCTCGATGGACTTTGAGACATTTTAACCAGACCCGTGTGTCTGGAGTATATATGAATGTGTACTGGACACTTATATGGACTAATTTGAATATGACTTGGAAGAATTATAGTATGATAAATGTCAGAAATTGACGAGGAATATCCATTCCCATTCTATGACATTGATTCAGAGGAGTTTGTAGACACTGATATGGAGTGTGCTGGTGACCAAAGCAAATTTGAAAATCTAATTTTTTCTACTTTTAGTCACACTGAGCACACAAGGTATGGTCATGAGAATAACATAGACTCAGATATTAATTTCTATAATACAGTTTTTCACAATTGTTTAAACACATTTATTGGAACATCAGACACAATGTGCACAACCTGAAACTCATGTTTCAGGTGGCTGAACCAATCCTGCTGAACTCCAAGCACATTTACTGCTCTAAACTCAAATTCCCATTCCATACCACACATTTCTCACAACACTACACACAATTCCCAATATCCTGCACACTCTTCCTGTATTCCCTCTCTTGCTGATCACACAGAACACACAGTCAGTCACATTTCTAAACTCCAAAGGCTGTTGTGCAATATGCAATCAGCAATTTGCCATTGAATTCATATTCATTGATGAAGCGGGGTTCAACCTTGTAAAAAGAAGGCGCCGAGGGAGGAATATCATCGGCCAGCGTGCCATCACAGAGGTCCCTGGCCAGCGTGGAGGGAACATAACAATGTGTGCTGCCATCAATCACCACGGCGTCCTCCATCACCATGCCACCCTCTGCCCCTACAACACTGCACTTCTTCTAGCATTCCTGGACCAGCTCTACAATATAATGTCCAGCCAGACCAGATGGAGGACACAGAGGTGGTCAGGTTCATTGTTATCTGGGACAATATCAGTTTCCATCGGGCTGCTCTGGTCCGTGACTGGTTCACGGTCCATCCAGAAGTTGATGTCCTGTATCTCCCTCCATACTCTCCCTTCCTCAACCCAATTGAGGAGTTTTTCTCTGCCTGGAGATGGAAGGTATACGAGAGAAATCCTCAGACACGGATCCCACTGCTGCAGGCCACGGAGGACACATGTGGCGATGTCACTGCTGGGGCCTGTCAAGGCTTCATGCAGCATTGTAGGAGATGGTTCCCCCGCTGCTTGGCCAGGGAGAACATCGCCTGCGACGTGGACGAGGTCCTGTGGCCAGCCAGGGATGAAAGGCAGGATGCAGCCTAATACTTTTGTTCTGTTTCTATTTTCTGTCAAGTTTTTATCCACAGCTTACTGTGATGTCCAGTGGACTGCACATTTTGAGTCCAAATACTGTACTGTAAAAATATTATTTGTT
Organism: Cololabis saira; assembly: GCF_033807715.1. Taxonomy (NCBI): domain Eukaryota; kingdom Metazoa; phylum Chordata; class Actinopteri; order Beloniformes; family Belonidae; genus Cololabis; species Cololabis saira. The sequence goes on along the minus strand of NC_084606.1, from coordinate 6,372,826 downwards.
GTTACAGTAAAGAATTGTGTGTTTTCTATTTGAGTAGCCTATACATATGAATACTATATGGTGATAAATTACATCCAACAGCTGAAGGTGTAACACTGAACATACAAATGCATGATTCTACTGAGGCATTCATTCATTCATTCATATAGTGTTTTCCATTCATACTCTAGTGTCTTCCATTCTGCACATCAGTGTTCAGTGGGTGCTAAGAAACGTCTACTCAAATGATGTATGTGTTTGACATTTGAGAAGGAAATACCATTTAGTGAAGAGTTAACACTGTTTTGAAGGTAGAGTGTGCTTTTGCAAGAGAAGTGTAGGATTTTGCATTTTGTGTGTGAGTTTTTTTATTTTTGTTTAGAGTTTTGAGAAAGTGAGGTAGTATATCAGGAAATGTGTTTAAACAATTGTGAAAAACTGTAACATTGACTGTAACTGTGAATACTACACTGATGATCAATTCAACAAACATATTATATTGGACCACTCACTCTCAATTATACATTTCAACAGCAGAAGTCTTCACAGTAATTTTACATCTATTAAGGATTACCTGAGCAAACTCCCCAAGTTTAACATAATTGCAGTCTCTGAGACATGGCTTAGTGAAAAGAAAGAATAAGAAATTGAACTGGATGGATATGTTTTGTTTTCAACCAATAGAGAGAAAAAAAGGGGAGGAGGAGTAGCCCTATTTGTCAACAACAAATTAAATTGCAAAATAGTAAAGGACATGTCTACAACAATACAAAATGTGATGGAATGTATAACTATATAAATTATAACCGAAAACTCTAGAAACATAATTGCAAGTTGCATCTATAGAAAACCAGGTTCCTGCTTAGACATATTTAAGGATGTGATGGTTGAAATGTATGGACAAATGAATTATATGAAAAGGGTCCTTGTATGTGGAGACTTTAATGTAGATCTGCTAAACCCGAATAAACAAAAAGAAAATAGTGATTTTATTAACACAATGTATAGTTTAGGTCTACTCCCTACTATCTTAAAACCAACAAGGATAACCAGCGACAGCGCAACTTTAATTGATAATATTTTTACCAATGAACTGGGGAGTAAAATTGTAAGTGGACTGCTACCATGCGACATAAGTGATCACCTTCCAGTATTTGCCACATTTCAGAACCTTCTAAAAAATAAATCAAACAATGATACTGATAATAGTAGATTGATAAGGGTTAAAACACCAGCTGCCTTAGAGGGTCTTAAGGATGACTTAAGGAAGCAATGTTGGAGGGAGGTCTATTCCAAACATGATCCCAATGAATCATATGAGGAATTTCTGAAAGTCTTTAACATCCTTTATGATTTACACTGCCCTATAAGAACACAACAGCGGAAAAATAAATATGAAAGCAAGCCCTGGATGACCAGGGGGCTGGAAAATGCATGTAAAAAGAAGAATCTCCTCTATAAACAGTTTCTAAAAATGAGAACTAAGGAAGCAGAAAGAAAATATAAGAAATATAAAAACAAATTGACAAATATAATGAGAATCAACAGGAAGGATTATTACTATAAATTGTTGGAAAAGCACAAAAATAATACACAGGGCACATGGAAAGTGCTCAACACTATTATTAAAAAGGGTACTGGAAAATCAAATTATCCAAACTATTTTATTAAAAATGATCAACAAACTGCAACCACATCTAAAGAAACAGCAAATGAATTTAATGACTATTTTGTAAATGTTGGCTTAAATTTAGCAAAGGATATTGCTGATCCCTTACTAAGGGACGGGGTAGAGGTGGATATTGGCCGGGTTTCCCAGATCAGTTAAGTAGTTCTTAACAGCGAAAGACTTCTTTCAAACCTTCTTAAGGAGCCTGTGAAAGAAAATCGCGTTTCCCAGAGTTGCTCTTAGCTTAAGTATCTCTTTCATTAAGAAGGAAATGAAAGATGCTGCTGACCCAGTCTTTACAACCATCTTAGTGAACAAAGACTCACAGATCCAGCCGCGTCAGGCAAATCAATATCACACCAAGCAATGAGATATTAAAACAATGCACCCCTCACAAATTTTGATCTATTTTATACTTTAGATTTATATTGTTTAGCATTTATTGGTGACAGCAAAGGAAAAAAAAAAGAAAAATAAGGAATAACAAGTGTGTTCCTGTATATGCTTTATGCTTTACGCACAAATAAAACGATCATCATGAATATCATTTATTTGATAATTTGGCTGCTATACAGCATATTCTCGCTGCAAATCAACCGCGTCGCCGCGCGAAGCAGAACTGTTTTTATGAACGCATTCGTGCGTCAGCACTTCAGTCCCCTGGACGTGTCGGACCGGGCTGTCAGACCGGGACACCTGCGCCGTGCCCGAGCCCGAGCACCTCTACGTGTGATGACAGGGAAGCAGCAGCTGAAGAACAGGAGCCTTTGATGAATCGTTCATTACAGTCTCAAATATAATCAATGGTGTCGGTTTATATTAAAGAATCTTTTTGCCCAGAAGAAAAAAGAGCGAAGACAACGACCCATAACTATTTTCTTCTCTTGAAAAAACCTGCACCGCGGGGTTTAGGATAAAAAGACGCTGCAGCGCGAGTCGGGATGCAGGGTCTCAGAAGAGGAGGAATACGTGCGAGGCGGGGCTGATCTCTGCAATCTGAAGCCCTCTATAATTGTAAAAAGAATTTCACTTATCACGGGTTCTTTTTGGAACATAACCCCTGCGAAAAACCAGGGATTGCTGTAATTCCACGTTGCGATTTGCGAAACTCGCCCTCTCTTGGCTCATGTTTTTGAACACACACAAACGCCCACCCCGTTTCCTCCCGGTTTCTGCGTGTGGGGAAAAAAAGCCTCACTGTAGCCAGAAATAACGGAGTAACGCACCGTTTGGATGAAAAAGGGTCATTGAATTATATTTATCATCTTAATTTTTTATTATAACGCACAGGCAGCAGTGAATTAGTGCGTTAGGCAGCAGTGCTGCGTGTGAAAATGCGCTGATAGTGATCGGTGATCGATTTGCCTGGCATCGATTCATTTGGTTTCAGAACCGGACAGCTGCTCCAAAGAGCTTCTGAAAGAGCGAAACTAAAGGACGGTGTTAAGAAGTCATCTGGGAAACACCCGTATCTTAGGGTTATCTCTTAGTTCAAACCTTCTTTGAACCTCTCTTAAATCCTTAAGAGAGGTTGGATCTGGGAAACCCGGCCATTATCACTAGAAACCCAAACACCATCTTTCTGAAAAAGTTGAGGAGAATGAGTTACTAGATGTGGTTCACAAGTTTAGAAATAAAAAATCCACCGACAGCACTGATATTGACATGGCACTAGTAAAAGATATTATAGAATACATAGCTAAACCACTTACACATATTTGTAATCAATCATTTCTAACTGGTACTTTTCCCAACTCAATGAAAATAGCCAAGGTTATTCCAATTTACAAAAACGGAGATAAGCACATTTTTTCAAATTATAAACCAATTTCACTTCTTCCTCAGTTCTCAAAAATAATAGAAAAACTTTTTGCCTCAAGATTAGACCATATCATCAGCCATTGAAAATAATGAATATACAGTTGGGATCTTTATAGACCTTAAAAAGGCCTTTGACACAATTGATCATACTATACTCTTGGAAAAATTGGAAAGATATGGAATCAGAGGAAAAGCACTTTCATGGCTTACAGACTATCTGGCAAATAGAAAACAATACGTACAATTAAATAAAGTCAAATCAGATCTGATGCGAGTAACATGCGGAGTCCCTCAGGATCAATCCTGGGCCCAATACTGTTCACTCTCTACATAAACGATATCTGCTATGTGTCAAAGGTCTTGAAATATGTTCTTTTTGCTGATGATACCACTCTGCTGTGCTCTGGAAAAGACTTGGTCGAGCTCCTGAATACAGTCCAAGAGGAATTAATTAGGTTAAAACAATGGTTTGACATTAATAAATTATCTTTAAACATAAATAAAACTAAATTCATATTATTTGGATACCGTAAACCTAACGACCAGCCACAAATTAAAATTAATAATATCAAATTAGAAAGAGTATATGAGAATAAATTCTTAGGTGTTATTATCAATTACAAACTATGCTGGAAGCCACATGTAAACCATGTCAAGTCAAAATTATCCAAAGTCATAGGAATATTGTATAAAATAAAGGACATCCTCAACCAAAATTCATTACACCTGTTATACAGCTGTTTCCTAGTCCCATACATTAACTACTGTGTGGAAGTCTGGGGACACACATATAAATCAATAACAAATCCGGTTTTTATTTGACAGAAAAGGGCTATCAGGATCATAAATAATGCAGATTATTATTCATCAACCAACAATCTATACATTAACTCACATACTCTTAAATTTCATGACCTGGTGGATTTTAAAACCGCTCAATTTATGTTTAAAATAAATAGTAACATGCTCCCTGACTGTGTTCAGAAACTCTTCCAACGAAGAGTCAGTCATTATGAACTGAGAGGAATATGTATGTTTATGAAAAACCAGACAAGAACGACCGTGAAACAGAGAAGCATCTCAGTAAAAGGAGTCAATCTGTGGAATAACCTTGATACCGAAATGAAACTGTGTAATACACTAAAATATTTCAAAAATATGTATAAAGATAAGATCATTAATAATTATAAATCATTGGCATAGCCACATTATGTAAATTTACTGCGAAATTATGGACAGAATTATGTGTGTATTATGTCTATGGAAGGATGCATGTATGTGGATGTATGTATACGAATGCTTATGTATGCATGTATGCATGTGTAGATGAGTGTACATGTATGTATGTGTATACAGGTATAAATAAGTGCATATGTATGTATGTATGTATGCACAGCTATGTATATATAAGTGGGTTTGGTACATGTGGATGAATGTATGCACATCTTGATGCTGTTAAGCCGAGATAGGCCAGTTTGAGCAACATTATTTCTTTTTCCTATTTATTTATTTACTTTTTTCTTTCTTTATCTCATATGTATGTGGGTATGCATGTGTATGCATATACATATGTATATATGTATGTGTGTGTATGTATGTGTATGTGTATGTATGTATATATATATTTATTTATTTAGTTATTTATTTTCTCTCTCATGTAGTTATTTTGTTTCGTTTTTTTCAAATCTTGCACTGTAGTGATTATATAATGTTAAAAGGGTAGACAAAATAAGCTTTGGCTTCTGTCTACACCTTTTGGTCCTTGATCTACATGAAAAACTTTGTATCGACAAATAACTTTAACAACGTGACCAAATAAACATATCAATCAGTAATTATAGGCCAATTTCCAACCTTCCATTTGTATCTAAAATTCTGGATAAGGCCGTTTCAAGCCAGTTGTGTGACTATTTGTATAGAAATGATCTGTTTGAAGTCTTTCAGTCAGGGTTCAGAATGCATCATAGCACAGAGACAGCACTTGTTCGAGTCACGAATGACCTCCTTATGGCCTCAGATAAGGGATTAGTGTCCATACTGGTTCTACTGGACCTCAGTGCTGCTTTTGACACTATAGATCATGGCATTTTACTGCACAGGTTAGAGCATGTTGTTGGGATTAAAGGGACAGCTCTAAATTGGTTTAAATCATATCTATCTGACAGGTTCCAGTTTGTTCATGTACATGAGGTTTCTTCAGAACAGTCAAGGGTCTGTTATGGTGTTCCGCAGGGTTCAGTGCTAGGGCCAATCTTGTTCAGTTTATACATGCAGCCGTTGGGAAGTATAATCCAGAATCACGGCATACACTTTCATTGCTATGCTGATGATACGCAGCTCTATTTGTCTATGAAGCCGGATGAGACAGAACCGTTAGTTAAACTTCAGGCATGTCTTAGGGACATCAAGGACTGGATGTCCAGAAATTTCTTGCTTCTAAATTCAGATAAAACAGAGGTTATCATTCTTGGTCCAGAGCATCTTAGGAAGGGATTAGATGGTGTTGCGATGGCTTCCAGTGCAACTGTGAGAAACCTTGGTGTTGTTTTCAATCAGGATTTGTCGTTTAAACCATATGTCAGTCAGGTTTGTAAAATAGCCTTTTTCCATCTCCGTAATATTGCAAAGATTAGGAAAATCCTCTCGCAGAGTGATGCAGAAAAACTAGTTCATGCGTTTGTATCTTCTAGACTGGATTACTGTAATGTGTTGTTAGCAGGATGTCCAAGTAATTTGCTGAATAGGCTCCAGCTGATCCAGAATGCAGCAGCACGAGTGCTGACAGGAATCAGCAGGAGAGACCACGTCTCTCCAGTGTTAGCGTCGCTCCATTGGCTACCCGTAAAATTCAGAATCCAATTTAAAATTTTATTACTTGCATATAAAGCCCAAAACGGCTTAGATCCGCATTATTTGCAAGACCTGATAGTGCCTTATGTTCCTGTCAGAGCTCTCTGTTCTCAGAGTGCAGGTTTACTCGTAGTTCCTAGAGTATCCAAATGTAGATTTGGAGGGCGGGCGTTCTGCTATCAGGCACCATTACTATGGAACCAACTTCCAATCTGGGTTAAGGAGGCTGACACCACCTCCACCTTTAAAACTAAACTTTAAACCTTTCTGTTTAGTCAAGCCCACCTTCTTGTGCTGGCCCCCCCTTCTCCTCCCTTTTTTCTCTTTTGTCCATGTTGCAGCATCCTCTGCCGGACACCGGAACCTGCAGCGTGGGAGTGAGAGGGGCAGGGTAACGGCCCCTTCGGGCGGGGGAGAAGGTTTGTCCCTCAAGACTCCTCTCCCTGGCCCTGCCCCTTCTCAACCTTTCCCCGACCCTGCACCTAACCTGAGACTTGCTGATTGGGCCGGAGCTTCGGGAGCTGCATGCTGGCCTGCGGTCCCCACCCCGGGTCATCCCGTTGCTGCTTCCACCTGCCTGCTGTGCTGTTGCCGTCCCTGACCCACCAGTCTGGCCTTCGGCAGGAGGGTCCCCCCTTATGATCCTGGTCCTGCTCAGACTGTCAGAGCCCTGGAGAGCTCCATCAGTGACCGGATTCGTCACCCGCGATGCACCACCGAGAGGCATCGCAGGTCCTTCCTCCCCGCTGCCATCAGGCTGTACAACAAGGCCTGCTCTCAGTAGCCAGTGGACAACAATAATATGTGCAATAACATAAGATGTGCAATATCTGCCAATCTACCTCACAGCACTCCACCTGCTTTTCTGCACTGTTTAACTGTATATACTGTTCATATCCTGTGTTTATACATATTTTATACGTATCTTTTTGTATTTTTTATATATTTTTTATTTCTGACTTTTCAGTCTTTTTACCCCTCCCCTATATGTGTGTGCTAAGTGTACTGCTGACAACAAATAAGTTTCCCCACTGAGGGAGAAAATAAAGGATATCTTATCTTATCTTAACAGCGTAGCTCTATAACAGCGTAGCTCTGTAGCAACGTAGCTCTATAACAGCGTAGCTCTATAACAGCGTAGCTCTATAACAGCGTAGCTCTATAACAGCGTAGCTCTATAACAGCGTAGCTCTATAGCAGCGTAGCTCTATAGCAGCTCTATAGCAGCGTAGCTCTGTAGCAGTGTAGCTTTATAGCAGCGTAGCAACTTAGCTCTATAACAGCGTAGCTCTATAGCAGCATAGCTCTATAGCAGCTCTATAGCAGCGTAGCTCTATAGCAGCGTAGCTCTGTAGCAGCATAGCTCTGTAGCAGTGTAGCTTTATAGCAGCGTAGCTCTATAGCAGCGTAGCTCTATAACAGCGTAGCTCTGTAGCAACGTAGCTCTATAACAGCGTAGCTCTATAACAGCGTAGCTCTATAACAGCGTAGCTCTATAACAGCGTAGCTCTATAACAGCGTAGCTCTATAGCAGCGTAGCTCTATAGCAGCTCTATAGCAGCGTAGCTCTGTAGCAGCATAGCTCTGTAGCAGTGTAGCTTTATAGCAGCGTAGCAACTTAGCTCTATAGCAGCATAGCTCTATAGCAGCGTAGCTCTATAACAGCGTAGCTCTATAGCAGCATAGCTCTATAGCAGCTCTATAGCAGCGTAGCTCTATAGCAGCGTAGCTCTGTAGCAGCATAGCTCTGTAGCAGTGTAGCTTTATAGCAGCGTAGCTCTATAGCAGCGTAGCTCTATAGCAGCGTAGCTCTGTAGCAGCATAGCTCTGTAGCAGTGTAGCTTTATAGCAGCGTAGCAACGTAGCTCTATAGCAGCGTAGCTCTATAGCAGCGTAGCTCTATAACAGCGTAGCTCTATAGCAGTGTAGCAACGTAGCTTTATAGCAGCGTAGCTTTGTAGCACCATCATCAGAAGGGGGCGGGGTCCGAGAGGAGAAATGATGCTTATTTCTGGAGATAAACGAGTTCATCAGTCAGAAACTGGATCTGAAACATTTTAATAATTTCGTAGCAACTTGGATGAAACTTATAAAAACATAATCGTCTTAATTACAGAATCTCCCAGCTCTTGAACCGACAGCGGGGGAGTGTCTAAGGTTTTAGGCTGTAGCTCCGCCTCCTCAGGTCTTCACGAGACCCGGGTCCCCAGAACGTTCAGTCTGAGCCGCGTCCATAACGATCGTTAAACTAGCGGCGCTCCGTTGATCATGTGATCAAAGAGATCCGCCCCTCCACTGCTGCTCGCCGCAGTGATGTCATCAACACGGCCCCTGCTTCAGTATGACAGCGTCCACTGCGATTGGTCCTCCATGTTCCTTCCTCCGCTCAGCCTTTAGCAACACCTGCACACACAAATACATGATGCTAACACATGATACTAACAGAAGATGCTAACATATGATGCTAACAGATTATGCCAACAGAAGATGCTAACTGACGATACTAACAGAATATGCTAACAGATGATATTAACAGACGATGCTAACATATGACGCTAACAGATGATACTAACAGATTATGCTAATAGACGATGCCAACAGATAATTCTAACATATGTTGCTAACAGATAATGCTAACAGATGATACTAACAGAAGATGCTAACAGATTATGCTAACAGACGATGCTAACGGATGATGCTAACAGATTATGCCAACAGATGATTCTAAGAGACAATGCTAACATATGATGCTAACAGATTATGCTAAAATACAATGCTAACACATGATGCTAACAGATTATGCCAACAGAAGATCCTAACAGAAGATGCTAACAGATTATGCTAAGAGACAATGCTAACATGTGATGCTAACAGATGATACTAACAGAAGATGCTAACAGATGCTGCTAACAGATGCTGCTAACAGACGATGCTAACAGACGATGCTAGCCAAGCCGACGTGATTCACAACCGGGTTTTCGTTTCCAACCAACGCGGTGACTTGTGGGGGGTGGGACTCCAGCGTGGTAGACTCCGCCCCCCCACGGTCTCCAAACCCGAGCCGACTGAAAACGTTAGCGCCTTTACAGCCCCCGCTATGAGACTCACCGCGTCCACAGAGCGTGATGCTAACGTTAGCTGCGCGTGTCTCCAGCCACGTCCACCCGTCCGGCTCCAGAGGGCGGAGCCATACCTGCAACCAGCCAATCAGCATCAGGCTCTGAGTGAGTCGTCTCCAGCTGCTTTCTGGGACATGAAACTGTGGCGCTCCTACCTTTGGCCCCGCCCCTTTGCCTTGACAAACAGCTGCAGCACGCCCACGTGATGCCCCGGCAGCCAATGGGAGAAGTCCAAGCACAGGGGGGCGTGGCTCCAGGAAGGAGGGACCCGGATGGCCAATCGAGCCCCGCGGAGGCTCCGCTGTCCCGCCCTCAGCTCGGGAACCGACAGGTAGGCGCCACCTGAGGAAGGCAAACTTGACTTTATGTTTTAGAACGTTGAACTTTTAGCTTCACAAAGTTGCGGATTTGCAAGTAAGTCCCGCAGCAGTATTTCCGGTTTTAATATGAAATTCTGGCGTTAGTATTTCCTGTTTTGATCTAAAAGTCTGGAAGCAGTATTTCCTGTTTTAATCTGAAAATCCTGCAGTGGTATTTCCTGGTTTTAATCTGAAATTCTGGCGTTAGTATTTCCTGTTTTGATCTAAAAGTCTGGCAGCAGTATTTCCTGTTTTAATCTGAAAATCCTGCAGTGGTATCTCCTGGTTTAATCTGAAATTCTATCGTCTTTATTTCCTGTTTTAATCTGAAAGTCTAGCGGCAGTATTTCCTGTTTTAATCTGAAAGTTTAGCGGCGGTATTTCCTGTTTTAATCTGAAAATTTGGCAGCAATATTTCCTGTTCTAATCTGAAATTCCTGAAGCAGTATTTTCTGTTTTAATTTATAATTCTGGTGTTGATATTTCCTGTTTTAATCTAAAAGTCCTGCAGCAGTATTTCCTGTTTTAATCTGAAAGTCTAGCGGCGGTATTTCCTGTTTTAATCTGAAATTCCTGCAGTTTTAATCTGAAAGTCTGGCAGTGGTATTTTCTGTTCTAATCTGAAAATCTGGCGGTGGTATTTCCTGTTTTAATCTGAAAATCTAATGGGGCTATTTCCTGTGAATAGGAATAGGAATATTTCATTTCTGTGAATAATTTACCCATCAAAAATATTTCAAATGAGTGAGAGTGAACTTGTAATATTATAAACCATCTTGGCTTCCTATTGTTCATTTTTCATGGACTGTTTTTGTGACTGTCCAACTGTTGTTGGAATTAAGTTATGGAATTCATTACATGATGATTTAAAGGGCTGTATAAACATATATCAGTTTTAAAAAAAAATTAAAGCGAAAAAAATAGCAATGTATGGATGAAATTGTTAAAATGTATAATATATGCAAATAGAGACACACAATCTATCTTAAATGTTTTTGTTTTCCTTTCTTTGTGATGTTAACTGAGTAATTGTGCAGACCATCTGTTATTATTGTTCAATTTAGTTTTGAGGGAGGGGCAGGTAAGATAAGATTTTCTTCTTCCTGCTCCTTTCTGGTTATGGAATATGCTTTTGATTGTTTTGTCATTTTACTTGTTTGTTTTTTGTTTTTTCTGTTTGCATATTTCCATGATCGGAATAAATAAAAATGAAATGGTGGTCCCTGGGACAAAACCAGTTGAAAACCTCTGCTTTAGACATTTCTAACAGCGTTTCAGAGCTGTTTGGTGTCAGAGATCAGCTAACGTCCAAACATCAGAACCAGCAGCTGA